>NW_027524059.1:0-36873 GCF_052094955.1 Ictidomys tridecemlineatus
TGGGTCAAGTTTCAAAGAGCTAGCACAAACCGTGTTTGATTTAGAGTTCCAAATACATGTATCCCTATAGGAGAAAACAGAGTGAAATCTCAAAATGAAAACGGTTACTGCAAACGAACGGTTTAACCTAGAAGAACGAAATTTGGTGAGCCAAGTGGGATTGGTGTACTGATCATTCCCTGAAAGAATCATCAAGATTGGGTGAAAAAGTGTTTGCCGAGATTTCAGGCAACTCGTCGTTTTTTGGAAGCTTGGCAACCCCTTTCCATAAAAGTGATTCTCGCCAGTCTCTGCTTAGGGCTACATCAACAGCAAACAAACCATAGAGATAGAACTTGAAACTGCTTTATTGGGTCAAGTTTCAAGGAGCTAGCAGAAACCGTGTTTGATTTAGAGTTCCAAATACATGTATCCATATAGGAGAAAACAGAGTGAAACCTCAAAAAGAAAACGGTTACTGCAAACAAAGGGTTTTAACCTAGAAGAACGAAATTTGGTGAGCCAAGTGGGATTTGTGTACTGATCATTTCCTGAAAGTGTCATCAAGATTGGGTGAAAAAGTGTTTGCTGAGATTTCAGGCAACTCATAGTTTTTTGGAAGCTTGGCAACCCCTTTTGATGAAAGTGATTCTCGCCAGTCTCTGCTTCGGGCTACATCAACAGCAAACCAACCATAAAGATAGAACTTGAAACTGCTTTATTAGGTCAAGTTTCAAAAAGCTAGCACAAACCGTGTTTGATTTAGAGTTCCAAATACATGTATTCGTATAGGAGAAAAGAGAGTGAAACCTCAAAATGAAAACGGTTACTGCAAACGAACGGTTTTACCTGGAAGAACGAAATTTGGTGAGCCAAGTGGGATTGGTGTACTTATCATTCCCTGAAAGTATCATCAAGATTGGGTGAAAAAGTGTTTGCTGAGATTTCAGGCAACTCGTAGTTTTTTGGAAGCTTGGCAACCCCTTTCCATGAAAGTGATTCTCGCCAGTCTCTGCTTAGGGCTACATCAACAGCAAACAAACCATAGAGATAGAACTTGAAACTGCTTTATTGGGTCAAGTTTCAAAGAGCTAGCACAAACCGTGTTTGATTTAGAGTTCCAAATACATATATTCGTATAGGAGAAAACATAGTGAAACCTCAAAATGAAAACGGTTACTGCAAACGAAGTGGTTAACCTAGAAGAACGAAATTTGTTAAGCCAGTGGGATTGGTGTACTGATCAATCCCTGAAAGTATCATCAAGATTGGGTGAAAAAGTGTTTGCTGAGATTTCAGGCAACTGGTAGTTCTTTGGAAGCTTGGCAACCCCTTTCCATGAAAGTGATTCTCCCCAGTCTCTGCTTAGGGCTACATCAACAGCAAACAAACAATAGAGATAGAACTTGAAACTGCTTTATTGGGTCAAGTTTCAAAGAGCTAGCACAAACCGTGTTTGATTTAGAGTTCCAAATACATGTATCTGTATAGGAGAAAACAGAGTGAAACCTCAAAATGAAACGGTTACTGCAAACGAAGGGTTTAACCTAGAAAAACGAAATTTGTTGAGCCAGTGGGATTGGTGTACTGATCATTTCCTGAAAGTATCATCAAGATTGGGTGAAAAAGTTTTTGCTGAGATTTCAGGCAACTCGTAGTTTTTTGGAAGCTTGGCAACCCCTTTCCATGAAAGTGATTCTCGCCAGTCTCTGCTTAGGGCTACATCAACAGCAAACAAACCATAAAGATAGAACTTGAAACTGCTTTATTGGGTCAAGTTTCAAAGAGCTAGCCCAAACTGTGTTTGATTTAGAGTTCCAAATACATGTATCCATATAGGAGAAAACAGAGTGAAACCTCAAAATGAAAATGGTTACTGCAAATGAACGGTTTAACCTAGAAGAACGAAATTTAATGAGCCAGTGGGATTGGTGTACTGATCATTCCCTGAAAGTATCATCAAGATTGGGTGAAAAAGTGTTTGCTGAGATTTCAGGAAACTCGTAGTTTTTTGGAAGCTTGGCAACCCCTTTTCATGAAAGTGATTCTCGCCAGTCTCTGCTTAGGGCTACATCAACAGCAAACAAACCACTGATATAGAACTTGAAACTGCTTTATTGGGTCAAGTTTCAAAGAGCTAGCACAAACCGTGTTTGATTTAGAGTTCCAAATACATGTATCCGTATAGGAGAAAACAGAGTGAAACCTCAAAATGAAAACGGTTACTGCAAACGAACGGTTTAACCTAGCAGAACGAAATTCGGTGAGGCAAGTGGGAATTGTGTACTGATCATTCCCTGAAAGTATCATCAAGATTGGGTGAAAAAGTTTTTGGTTAGATTTCAGGCAACTCGTAGTTTTTTGGAAGCTTGGCAACATCTTTCCATGAAAGTGATTCTCGCCAGTCTCTGCTTAGGGCTACATCAACAGCAAACAAACCACTGAGATAGAACTTGAACCTGCTTTATTGGGTCAAGTTTCAAAGAGCTAGCACAAACCGTGTTTGATTTAGAGTTTCAAATACATGTATCCGTATAGGAGAAAACAGAGTGAAACCTCAAAATGAAAACGGTTACTGCAAACGAAGGGTTTAACCTAGAAGAACGAAATTTGTTAAGCCAGTGGGATTGGTGTACTGATCAATCCCTGAAAGTATCATCAAGATTGGGTGAAAAAGTGTTTGCTGAGATTTCAGGCAACTGGTAGTTCTTTGGAAGCTTGGCAACCCCTTTCCATGAAAGTGATTCTCGCCAGTCTCTGCTTAGGGCTACATCAACAGCAAACAAACAATAGAGATAGAACTTGAAACTGCTTTATTGGGTCAAGTTTCAAAGAGCTAGCACAAACCGTGTTTGATTTAGAGTTCCAAATACATGTATCTGTATAGCAGAAAACAGAGTGAAACCTCAAAATGAAAACGGTTCCTGCAAACGAACGGTTTAACCTAGAAAAACGAAATTTGTTGAGCCAGTGGGATTGGTGTACTGATCATTCCCTGAAAGTATCATCAAGATTGGGTGAAAAAGTGTTTGCTGAGATTTCAGGCAACTCGTAGTTTTTTGGAAGCTTGGCAACCCCTTTCCATGAAAGTGATTCTCGCCGGTCTCTGCTTAGGGCTACATCAACAGCAAACAAACCATAAAGATAGAACTTGAAACTGCTTTATTGGGTCAAGTTTCAAAGAGCTAGCACAAACCGTGTTTGATTTAGAGTTCCAAATACATGTATCCATATAGGAGAAAACAGAGTGAAACCTCAAAATGAAAACGGTTACTGCAAAAGAACGGTTTAACCTAGAAGAACGAAATTTAATGAGCCAGTAGGATTGGTGTACTGATCATTCCCTGAAAGTATCATCAAGATTGGGTGAAAAAGTGTTTGCTGAGATTTCAGGAAACTCGTAGTTTTTTGGAAGCTTGGCAACCCCTTTTCATGAAAGGGATTCTCGCCAGTCTCTGCTTAGGGCTACATCAACAGCAAACAAACCATAGAGATAGAACTTGAAACTGCTTTATTGGGTCAAGTTTCAAAGAGCTAGCACAAACCGTGTTTGATTTAGAGTTCAAATACATGTATCCGTATAGGAGAAAACAGAGTGAAACCTCAAAATGAAAACGGTTACTGCAAAAGAACGGTTTAACTTAGCAGAACGAAATTCGGTGAGCCAAGTGGGAATCGTGTACTTATCATTCCCTGAAAGTATCATCAAGATTGGGTGAAAAAGTGATTGCTTAGATTTCAGGCAACTCGTAGTTATTTGGAAGCTTGGCAACATCTTTCCATGAAAGTGATTCTCTCCAGTCTCTGCTTAGGGCTACATCAACAGCAAACAAACCACTGAGATAGAACTTGAACCTGCTTTATTGGGTCAAGTTTCAAAGAGCTACCACAAACCGTGTTTGATTTAGAGTTTCAAATACATGTATCCGTATAGGAGAAAACAGAGTGAAACCTCAAAATGAAAACGGTTACTGCAAACGAACGGTTTAACCTAGAAGAACGAAATTTGGTGAGCCAAGTGGGATTTGTGTACTGATCATTCCCTGAATGTATAATCAAGATTGGGTAAAAAAGTGTTTGCTGAGATTTTAGGCAACTCGTAGTTTTTTGGAAGCTTGGCAACCCCTTTCCATGAAAGTTATTCTCGCCAGTCTCTGCTTAGGGCTATTTCCACAGCAAACAAACCATCGAGATGGAACTTGAAACTGCTTTATTGGGTCAAGTTTCAAAGAGCTAGCCCAAACCGTGTTTGATTTAGAGTTCCAAATACATGTATTCGTATATTAGAAAACAGAGTGAACCGTCAAAATGAAAACGGTCACTGCAAACGAACGGTTTAACCTAGAAGAATGAAATTTGGTGAGCCAAGTGGGATTGGTGTACTGATCATTCCCTGAAAGTATCATCAAGATTGGGAGAAAAAGTGATTTCTGAGATTTCAGGAAACTCGTAGTTTTTTGGAAGCTTTGCAACCCCTTTCCATGAAAGTGATTCTTGCCAATCTCTGCTTAGGGCTACATCAACAGCAAACAAACCACTGAGATAGAACGTGAAACTGCTTTATTGGGTCAAGTTTCAAAGAGTCAGCAGAAACCGTGTTGATTTAGAGTTCCAAATACATGTATCCGTATAGGAGAAAACAGAGTGAAACCTCAAAATGAAAACGGATACTGCAAACGAACGGTTTAACCTAAACGAACGAAATTTGGTGAGCCCAGTGGGATTCGTATACTGATCATTCCACGAAAGTATCATCAAGATTGGGTGAAAAAGTGTTTTCTGAGATTTCAGGGAACTCGTACTTTTTTGGAAGCTTGGCAACCCCTTTCCATGAAAGTGATTCTCGCGAGTCTCTGCTTAGGACTACATCAATAGCAAACAAACCATAGAGATAGAACTTGAAACTGCTTTATTGGGTCAAGTTTCAAAGCGCTAGCACAAACCGTGTTTGATTTAGAGTTCCAAATACATGTAACTGTATAGGAGAAAACAGAGTAAAACCTCAAAATGAAAACGGTTACTGCAAACGAACGGTTTAACCTAGAAGAACGAAATTTGGTGAGTCAAGTGGGATTGGTGTACTGATCATTCCCTTCAAGTATCATCAAGATTGGGTAAAAAAGTGTTGCTGAGATTACAGGCAACTCGTAGTTTATTGGAAGCTTGGCAACTCCTGTCCATGAATGTGATTTTCGCCAGTCTCTGCTTAGGACTACATCAATAGCAAACAAACCATAGAGATAGAACTTGAAACTGCTTTATTGGGTCAAGTTTCAAAGAGCTAGCACAAACCGTGTTTGATTTAGAGTTCCAAATACATGTATCCCTATAGGAGAAAACAGAGTGAAATCTCAAAATGAAAACGGTTACTGCAAACGAACGGTTTAACCTAGAAGAACGAAATTTGGTGAGCCAAGTGGGATTGGTGTACTGATCATTCCCTGAAAGAATCATCAAGATTGGGTGAAAAAGTGTTTGCCGAGATTTCAGGCAACTCGTCGTTTTTTGGAAGCTTGGCAACCCCTTTCCATAAAAGTGATTCTCGCCAGTCTCTGCTTAGGGCTACATCAACAGCAAACAAACCATAGAGATAGAACTTGAAACTGCTTTATTGGGTCAAGTTTCAAGGAGCTAGCAGAAACCGTGTTTGATTTAGAGTTCCAAATACATGTATCCATATAGGAGAAAACAGAGTGAAACCTCAAAAAGAAAACGGTTACTGCAAACAAAGGGTTTAACCTAGAAGAACGAAATTTGGTGAGCCAAGTGGGATTGGTGTACTGATCATTTCCTGAAAGTGTCATCAAGATTGGGTGAAAAAGTGTTTGCTGAGATTTCAGGCAACTCATAGTTTTTTGGAAGCTTGGCAACCCCTTTTGATGAAAGTGATTCTCGCCAGTCTCTGCTTCGGGCTACATCAACAGCAAACCAACCATAAAGATAGAACTTGAAACTGCTTTATTGGGTCAAGTTTCAAAAAGCTAGCACAAACCGTGTTTGATTTAGAGTTCCAAATACATGTATTCGTATAGGAGAAAAGAGAGTGAAACCTCAAAATGAAAACGGTTACTGCAAACGAACGGTTTTACCTGGAAGAACGAAATTTGGTGAGCCAAGTGGGATTGGTGTACTTATCATTCCCTGAAAGTATCATCAAGATTGGGTGAAAAAGTGTTTGCTGAGATTTCAGGCAACTCGTAGTTTTTTGGAAGCTTGGCAACCCCTTTCCATGAAAGTGATTCTCGCCAGTCTCTGCTTAGGGCTACATCAACAGCAAACAAACCATAGAGATAGAACTTGAAACTGCTTTATTGGGTCAAGTTTCAAAGAGCTAGCACAAACCGTGTTTGATTTAGAGTTCCAAATACATATATTCGTATAGGAGAAAACATAGTGAAACCTCAAAATGAAAACGGTTACTGCAAACGAAGTGGTTAACCTAGAAGAACGAAATTTGTTAAGCCAGTGGGATTGGTGTACTGATCAATCCCTGAAAGTATCATCAAGATTGGGTGAAAAAGTGTTTGCTGAGATTTCAGGCAACTGGTAGTTCTTTGGAAGCTTGGCAACCCCTTTCCATGAAAGTGATTCTCCCCAGTCTCTGCTTAGGGCTACATCAACAGCAAACAAACAATAGAGATAGAACTTGAAACTGCTTTATTGGGTCAAGTTTCAAAGAGCTAGCACAAACCGTGTTTGATTTAGAGTTCCAAATACATGTATCTGTATAGGAGAAAACAGAGTGAAACCTCAAAATGAAACGGTTACTGCAAACGAAGGGTTTAACCTAGAAAAACGAAATTTGTTGAGCCAGTGGGATTGGTGTACTGATCATTTCCTGAAAGTATCATCAAGATTGGGTGAAAAAGTTTTTGCTGAGATTTCAGGCAACTCGTAGTTTTTTGGAAGCTTGGCAACCCCTTTCCATGAAAGTGATTCTCGCCAGTCTCTGCTTAGGGCTACATCAACAGCAAACAAACCATAAAGATAGAACTTGAAACTGCTTTATTGGGTCAAGTTTCAAAGAGCTAGCACAAACTGTGTTTGATTTAGAGTTCCAAATACATGTATCCATATAGGAGAAAACAGAGTGAAACCTCAAAATGAAAATGGTTACTGCAAAAGAACGGTTTAACCTAGAAGAACGAAATTTAATGAGCCAGTAGAATTGGTGTACTGATCATTCCCTGAAAGTATCATCAAGATTGGGTGAAAAAGTGTTTGCTGAGATTTCAGGAAAATCGTAGTTTTTTGGAAGCTTGGCAACCCCTTTTCATGAAAGGGATTCTCGCCAGTCTCTGCTTAGGGCTACATCAACAGCAAACAAACCATAGAGATAGAACTTGAAACTGCTTTATTGGGTCAAGTTTCAAAGAGCTAGCACAAACCCTGTTTGATTTAGAGTTCCAAATTCATGTATCCGTATAGGAGAAAACAGAGTGAAACCTCAAAATGAAAACGGTTACTGCAAACGAACGGTTTAACTTAGCAGAACGAAATTCGGTGAGCCAAGTGGGAATCGTGTACTTATCATTCCCTGAAAGTATCATCAAGATTGGGTGAAAAAGTGATTGCTTAGATTTCAGGCAACTCGTAGTTATTTGGAAGCTTGGCAACATCTTTCCATGAAAGTGATTCTCGCCAGTCTCTGCTTAGGGCTACATCAACAGCAAACAAACCACTGAGATAGAACTTGAACCTGCTTTATTGGGTCAAGTTTCAAAGAGCTACCACAAACCGTGTTTGATTTAGAGTTTCAAATACATGTATCCGTATAGGAGAAAACAGAGTGAAACCTCAAAATGAAAACGGTTACTGCAAACGAACGGTTTAACCTAGAAGAACGAAATTTGGTGAGCCAAGTGGGATTTGTGTACTGATCATTCCCTGAATGTGTAATCAAGATTGGGTAAAAAAGTGTTTGCTGAGATTTTAGGCAACTCGTAGTTTTTTGGAAGCTTGGCAACCCTTTCCATGAAAGTTATTCTCGCCAGTCTCTGCTTAGGGCTATTTCCACAGCAAACAAACCATCGAGATGGAACTTGAAACTGCTTTATTGGGTCAAGTTTCAAAGAGCTAGCCCAAACCGTGTTTGATTTAGAGTTCCAAATACATGTATTCGTATATTAGAAAACAGAGTGAACCGTCAAAATGAAAACGGTCACTGCAAACGAACGGTTTAACCTAGAAGAACGAAATTTGGTGAGCCAAGTGGGATTGGTGTACTAATCATTCCCTGAAAGTATCATCAAGATTGGGAGAAAAAGTGATTTCTGAGATTTCAGGAAACTCGTAGTTTTTTGGAAGCTTTGCAACCCCTTTCCATGAAAGTGATTCTTGCCAGTCTCTGCTTAGGGCTACATCAACAGCAAACAAACCACTGAGATAGAACGTGAAACTGCTTTATTGGGTCAAGTTTCAAAGAGTCAGCAGAAACCGTGTTGATTTAGAGTTCCAAATACATGTATCCGTATAGGAGAAAACAGAGTGAAACCTCAAAATGAAAACGGATACTGCAAACGAACGGTTTAACCTAAACGAACGAAATTTGGTGAGCCCAGTGGGATTCGTATACTGATCATTCCACGAAAGTATCATCAAGATTGGGTGAAAAAGTGTTTTCTGAGATTTCAGGGAACTCGTAGTTTTTTGGAAGCTTGGCAACCCCTTTCCATGAAAGTGATTCTCGCCAGTCTCTGCTTAGGACTACATCAATAGCAAACAAACCATAGAGATAGAACTTGAAACTGCTTTATTGGGTCAAGTTTCAAAGAGCTAGCACAAACCGTGTTTGATTTAGAGTTCCAAATACATGTAACTGTATAGGAGAAAACAGAGTAAAACCTCAAAATGAAAACGGTTACTGCAAACGAACGGTTTAACCTAGAAGAACGAAATTTGGTGAGTCAAGTGGGATTGGTGTACTGATCATTCCCTTCAAGTATCATCAAGATTGGGTAAAAAAGTGTTGCTGAGATTACAGGCAACTCGTAGTTTATTGGAAGCTTGGCAACTCCTGTCCATGAATGTGATTTTCGCCAGTCTCTGCTTAGGACTACATCAATAGCAAACAAACCATAGAGATAGAACTTGAAACTGCTTTATTGGGTCAAGTTTCAAAGAGCTAGCACAAACCGTGTTTGATTTAGAGTTCCAAATACATGTATCCCTATAGGAGAAAACAGAGTGAAATCTCAAAATGAAAACGGTTACTGCAAACGAACGGTTTAACCTAGAAGAACGAAATTTGGTGAGCCAAGTGGGATTGGTGTACTGATCATTCCCTGAAAGAATCATCAAGATTGGGTGAAAAAGTGTTTGCCGTGATTTCAGGCAACTCGTCGTTTTTTGGAAGCTTGGCAACCCCTTTCCATAAAAGTGATTCTCGCCAGTCTCTGCTTAGGGCTACATCAACAGCAAACAAACCATAGAGATAGAACTTGAAACTGCTTTATTGGGTCAAGTTTCAAGGAGCTAGCAGAAACCGTGTTTGATTTAGAGTTCCAAATACATGTATCCATATAGGAGAAAACAGAGTGAAACCTCAAAAAGAAAACGGTTACTGCAAACAAAGGGTTTAACCTAGAAGAACGAAATTTGGTGAGCCAAGTGGGATTGGTGTACTGATCATTTCCTGAAAGTGTCATCAAGATTGGGTGAAAAAGTGTTTGCTGAGATTTCAGGCAACTCATAGTTTTTTGGAAGGTTGGCAACCCCTTTTGATGAAAGTGATTCTCGCCAGTCTCTGCTTAGGGCTACATCAACAGCAAACAAACCATAGAAATAGAACTTGAAACTGCTTTATTGGGTCAAGTTTCAAAGAGCTAGCACAAACCATGTTTGATTTAGAGTTCCAAATACATGTATCCGTATAGGAGAAAACAGAGTGAAACCTCAAAATGAAAACGGTTACTGCAAACGAACGGTTTAACCTAGCAGAACGAAATTCGGTGAGCCAAGTGGGAATCGTGTACTGATCATTCCCTAAAAGTCTCATCAAGATTGGGTGAAAAAGTGTTTGCTTAGATTTCAGGCAACTCGTAGTTTTTTGGAAGGTTGGCAACATCTTTCCATGAAAGTGATTCTCGCCAGTCTCTGCTTAGGGCTACATCAACAGCAAACAAACCACTTAGATAGAACTTGAACCCGCTTTATTGGGTCAAGTTTCAAAGAGCTAGCACAAACCGTGTTTGATTTAGAGTTTCAAATACATGTATCCGTAAAGGAGAAAACAGAGTGAAACCTCAAAATGAAAACGGTTACTGCAAACGAACGGTTTAACCTAGAAGAACGAAATTTGGTGAGCCAAGTGGGATTGGTGTACTGATCATTCCCTGAAAGTATCATCAAGATTGGGTGAAAAAGTGTTTGCTGAGATTTCAGGCAACCTTTAGTTTTTTTGGAAGCTTGGCAACCCCATT
Source organism: Ictidomys tridecemlineatus (assembly GCF_052094955.1). NCBI lineage: Eukaryota > Metazoa > Chordata > Mammalia > Rodentia > Sciuridae > Ictidomys > Ictidomys tridecemlineatus. The sequence continues at coordinate 10,401 of NW_027524059.1, forward strand.
CCATGAACGTGATTCTCGCCAGTCTCTGCTTAGGACTACATCAACAGGAAACAATCCATAGAGATAGAACTTGAAACTGCTTTATTGGGTCAAGTTTCAAAGAGCTAGCACAAACCGTGTTTGATTTAGAGTTCCAAATACATGTATCCGTATAGGAGAAAACAGAGTGAAACCTCAAAATGAAAACGGTTACTGCAAACGAACGGTTTAACCTAGGAGAACGAAATTTGGTGAGCCAAGTGGGATTGTTGTACTGATCATTCCCTGAAAGTATCATCAAGTTTGGGTGAAAAAGTGTTTGCTGAGATTTCAGGAAACTCGTAGTTTTTTGGAAGCTTGGCAACCCCTTTCCATGAAAGTGATTCTCGCCAGTCTCTGCTAAGTGCTACATCAACAGCAAACAAACCATAGAGATAGAACTTGAAACTGCTTTATTGGGTCAAGTTTCAAAGAGCTAGCAGAAACCGTGCTTGATTTAGAGTTCCAAATACATGTATCCGTATAGGAGAAAACAGAGTGAAACCTCAAAATGAAAACGGTTACTGCAAACGAACGGTTTAACCTTAACGAACGAAATTTGGTGAGCCCAGTGGGATTCGTATACTGATCATTCCACGAAAGTATCATCAAGATTGGGTGAAAAAGTGTTTTCTGAGATTTCAGGGAACTCGTAGTTTTTTGGAAGCTTGGCAACCCCTTTCCATGAAAGTGATTCTCGCCAGTCTCTGCTTAGGACTACATCAATAGCAAAAAAAACATAGAGATAGAACTTGAAACTGCTTTATTGGGTCAAGTTTCAAAGAGCTAGCACAAACCGTGTTTGATTTAGAGTTCCAAATACATGTAACTGTATAGGAGAAAACAGAGTAAAACCTCAAAATGAAAACGGTTACTGCAAACGAACGGTTTAACCTAGAAGAACGAAATTTGGTGAGTCAAGTGGGATTGGTGTACTGATCATTCCCTTCAAGTATCATCAAGTTTGGGTAAAAAAGTGTTGCTGAGATTACAGGCAACTCGTAGTTTATTGGAAGCTTGGCAACCCCTGTCCATGAATGTGATTTTCGCCAGTCTCTGCTTAGGACTACATCAATAGCAAAAAAAACATAGAGATAGAACTTGAAACTGCTTTATTGGGTCAAGTTTCAAAGAGCTAGCACAAACCGTGTTTGATTTAGAGTTCCAAATACATGTATCCTTATAGGAGAAAACAGAGTGAAACCTCAAAATGAAAACGGTTACTGCAAACGAACGGTTTAACCTAGAAGAACGAAATTTGGTGAGCCAAGTGGGATTGGTGTACTGATCATTCCCTGAAAGAATCATCAAGATTGGGTGAAAAAGTGCTTGCTGAGATTTCAGGCAACTAGTAGTTTTTTGGAAGCTTGGCAACACCTTTCCATGAAAGTGATTCTCGCCAGTCTGTGCTTAGGACTACATCAATAGCAAAAAAAACATAGAGATAGAACTTGAAACTGCTTTATTGGGTCAAGTTTCAAAGAGCTAGCACAAACCGTGTTTGATTTAGTGTTCCAAATACATGTATCCTTATAGGAGAAAACAGAGTGAAACCTCAAAATGAAAACGGTTACTGCAAACGAACGGTTTAACCTAGAAGAACGAAATTTGGTGAGCCAAATGGGATTGGTGTACTGATCATTCCCTGAAAGTATCATCAAGATTGGGTGAAAAAGGGTTTGCTGAGATTTCAGGGAACTCGTAGTTTTTTGGAAGCTTGGCAACCTCTTTCCATGAAAGTGATTTTCGCCAGTCTCTGCTTAGGGCTACATCAACAGCAAACAAACCACTGATATAGAACTTGAAACTGCTTTATTGGGTCAAGTTTCAAAGAGCTAGCACAAACCGTATTTGATTTAGAGTTCCAAATACATGTATCCGTATAGGAGAAAACAGAGTGAAACCTCAAAATGAAAACGGTTACTGCAAACGAACGGTGTAACCTAGAAGAACGAAATTTGGTGAGCCAAGTGGGATTGGTGTACTGATCATTCCCTGAAAGTATCATCAAGTTTCGGTGAAAAAGTGTTTGCTGAGATTTCAGGAAACTCGTAGTTTTTTGGAAGCTTGGCAACCCCTTTCCATGAAAGTGATTCTCGCCAGTCTCTGCATAGGGCTACATCAACAGCAAACAAACCACTGATATAGAACTTGAAACTGCTTTATTGGGTCAAGTTTCAAAGAGCTAGCACAAACCGTATTTGATTTAGAGTTCCAAATACATGTATCCGTATAGGAGAAAACAGAGTGAAACCTCAAAATGAAAACGGTTACTGCAAACGAACGGTGTAACCTAGAAGAACGAAATTTGGTGAGCCAAGTGGGATTGGTGTACTGATCATTCCCTGAAAGTATCATCAAGATTGGGTAAAAAAGTGTTTGCTGAGATTTTAGGCAACTCGTAGTTTTTTGAAAGCTTGCAACCCCTTTCCATGAAAGTGATTCTCGCCAGTCTCTTCTTAGGGCTACATCAACAGCAAACAAACCACTGATAGAACTTGAAACTGCTTTATTGTGTCAAGTTTCAAAAAGCTACCACAAACCGTGTTTGATTTAGAGTTCCAAATACATGTATCCATATAGGAGAAAACAGAGTGAAATCTCAAAATGAAAACGGTTACTGCAAACGAACGGTTTAACCTTGAAGAACGAAATTTGGTGATCCAAGTGGGATTGGTGTACTGATCATTCTTTGAAAGTATCATCACGATTGGGTGATAAAGTGTTTGCTGAAATTTCAGGCAATTCGTAGTTTTTAGGAAGCTTGGCAACCTCTTTCCATGAAAGTGATTTTCGCCAGTCTATGCTTAGGGCTACATCAACAGCAAACAAACCATAGAGATAGAACTTGAAACTGCTTTTTTGTTTCAAGTTTCAAAGAGCTAGCAGAAACCGTTTTTGATTTAGAGTTCCAAATACATGTATCCGTATAGGAGAAAACAGAGTGAAACCTCAAAATGAAAACGGTTACTGCAAACGAACGGTTTAACCTAGAAGAACGAAATTATTGAGCCAGTGGAATTGGTGTACTGATCATTCCCTGAAAGTATCATCAAGATTGGGTGAAAAAGTTTTTGCTCAGATTTCAGGCAACTCGTAGTTTCTTGGAAGCTTGGCAACCCCTTTCCATGAAAGTGATTCTCCTCAGTCTCTGCTTAGGGCTACATCAACAGCAAACAAACCATAGAGACAAAACTTGAAACTGCTTTATTGGGTCAAGTTTCAAAGAGCTAGCACAAACCGTGTTTGATTTAGAGTTCCAAATACATGTATCCGTATAGGAGAAAACAGAGTGAAACCTCAAAATGAAAACGGTTACTGCAAAATAACGGTTTAACCTAGAAGAACAAAATTTGGTGAGCCAAGTGGGATTGGTTTCCTGATCATTCTTTGAAAGTATCAGGACGATCGGGTGAAAAAGTGTTTACTGAGATTTCAGGCAACTCGTAGTTTTTTGGAAGCTTGGCAACCCCTTTCCATGAAAGTGATTCTCGCCAGTCTGTGCTTAGGACTACATCAATAGCAAAAAAAACATAGAGATAGAACTTGAAACTGCTTTATTGGGTCAAGTTTCAAAGAGGTAGCACAAACCGTGTTTGATTTAGAGTTCCAAATACATGTATCCTTGTAGGAGTAAACAGAGTGAAACCTCAAAAGGAATACGGTTACTGCAAACGAACGGTTTAACCTAGAAGAACGAAATTTGGTGAGCCAAGTGGGATTGGTGTACTGATCATTCCCTGAAAGTATCATCAAGATTGGGTGAAAAAGTGTTTGCTGAGATTTCAGGCAACTCGTAGTTTTTTGGAAGCTTGGCAACCCCTTTCCATGAAAGTGATTCTCGCCAGTCTCTGCTTAGGGTTACATCAACAGCAAACAAACCACTGATATAGAACTTAAAACTGCTTTATTGGGTCAAGTTTCAAAGAGCTAGCACAAACCGTATTTGATTTAGAGTTCCAAGTACATGTATCCGTATAGGAGAAAACAGAGTGAAACCTCAAAATGAAAACGGTTACTGCAAAGGAATGGTTTAACCTACAAGAACGAAATTTGGTGAGCCAGTGGGATTGGTGTACTGATCATTCCATGAAAGTATCATCAAGATTGGGTGAAAAAGTGTTTGCTGAGATTTCAGGCAACTCGTAGTTTTTTGGAAGCTTGGCAACCTCTTTCCATTAAAGTGATTCTCGCCAGTCTCTGCTTAGGGCTACATCAACAGCAAACAAACCATAGAGATAGAACTTGAAACTGCTTTATTGGGTCAAGTTTCAAAGAGCTAGCACAAACCGTGTTGATTTAGAGTTCCAAATACATGTATCCGTATAGGAGAAAACAGAGTGAAACCTCAAAATGAAAACGGTTACTGCAAACGAACGGTTTAACCTAGAAGAACGAAGTTAGGTGAGCCAAGTGGGATTGGTGTACTGATCATTCCCTGAAAGTATCAGGACGATTGGGTGAAAAAGTGTTTGCTGAGATTTCAGGCAACTCGTAGTTTTTTGGAAGCTTGGCAACCCCTTTCCATGAAAGTGATTCTCGCCAGTCTCTGCTTAGGGCAACATCAACAGCAAACCAACCATAGAGATAAAACTTGAAACTGCTTTATTGGGTCAAGTTTCAAAGAGCTAGCACAAACCGTGTTTGATTTAGAGTTTCAAATACATGTATCCGTATAGGAGAAAACAGAGTGAAACCTCAAAATGAAAACGGTTACTGCAAACGAACGGTTTAACCTAGAAGAACGAAATTTGTTAAGCCAGTGGGATTGGTGTACTGATCAATCCCTGAAAGTATCATCAAGATTGGGTGAAAAAGTGTTTGCTGAGATTTCAGGCAACTGGTAGTTCTTTGGAAGCTTGGCAACCCCTTTCCATGAAAGTGATTCTCGCCAGTCTCTGCTTAGGGCTACATCAACAGCAAACAAACAATAGAGATAGAACTTGAAACTGCTTTATTGGGTCAAGTTTCAAAGAGCTAGCACAAACCGTGTTTGATTTAGAGTTCCAAATACATGTATCTGTATAGCAGAAAACAGAGTGAAACCTCAAAATGAAAACGGTTCCTGCAAACGAACGGTTTAACCTAGAAAAACGAAATTTGTTGAGCCAGTGGGATTGGTGTACTGATCATTCCCTGAAAGTATCATCAAGATTGGGTGAAAAAGTGTTTGCTGAGATTTCAGGCAACTCGTAGTTTTTTGGAAGCTTGGCAACCCCTTTCCATGAAAGTGATTCTCGCCGGTCTCTGCTTAGGGCTACATCAACAGCAAACAAACCATAAAGATAGAACTTGAAACTGCTTTATTGGGTCAAGTTTCAAAGAGCTAGCACAAACCGTGTTTGATTTAGAGTTCCAAATACATGTATCCATATAGGAGAAAACAGAGTGAAACCTCAAAATGAAAACGGTTACTGCAAAAGAACGGTTTAACCTAGAAGAACGAAATTTAATGAGCCAGTAGGATTGGTGTACTGATCATTCCCTGAAAGTATCATCAAGATTGGGTGAAAAAGTGTTTGCTGAGATTTCAGGAAACTCGTAGTTTTTTGGAAGCTTGGCAACCCCTTTTCATGAAAGGGATTCTCGCCAGTCTCTGCTTAGGGCTACATCAACAGCAAACAAACCATAGAGATAGAACTTAAACTGCTTTATTGGGTCAAGTTTCAAAGAGCTAGCACAAACCGTGTTTGATTTAGAGTTCCAAATACATGTATCCGTATAGGAGAAAACAGAGTGAAACCTCAAAATGAAAACGGTTACTGCAAACGAACGGTTTAACTTAGCAGAACGAAATTCGGTGAGCCAAGTGGGAATCGTGTACTTATCATTCCCTGAAAGTATCATCAAGATTGGGTGAAAAAGTGATTGCTTAGATTTCAGGCAACTCGTAGTTATTTGGAAGCTTGGCAACATCTTTCCATGAAAGTGATTCTCGCCAGTCTCTGCTTAGGGCTACATCAACAGCAAACAAACCACTGAGATAGAACTTGAACCTGCTTTATTGGGTCAAGTTTCAAAGAGCTACCACAAACCGTGTTTGATTTAGAGTTTCAAATACATGTATCCGTATAGGAGAAAACAGAGTGAAACCTCAAAATGAAAACGGTTACTGCAAACGAACGGTTTAACCTAGAAGAACGAAATTTGGTGAGCCAAGTGGGATTTGTGTACTGATCATTCCCTGAATGTATAATCAAGATTGGGTAAAAAAGTGTTTGCTGAGATTTTAGGCAACTCGTAGTTTTTTGGAAGCTTGGCAACCTCTTTCCATGAAAGTTATTCTCGCCAGTCTCTGCTTAGGGCTATTTCCACAGCAAACAAACCATCGAGATGGAACTTGAAACTGCTTTATTGGGTCAAGTTTCAAAGAGCTAGCACAAACCGTGTTTGATTTAGAGTTCCAAATACATGTATCCGTACAGGAGAAAACAGAGTGAAACCTCAAAATGAAAACGGTTACTGCAAACGAACGGTTTAACTTAGCAGAACGAAATTCGGTGAGCCAAGTGGGAATCGTGTACTTATCATTCCCTGAAAGTATCATCAAGATTGGGTGAAAAAGTGATTGCTTAGATTTCAGGCAACTCGTAGTTATTTGGAAGCTTGGCAACATCTTTCCATGAAAGTGATTCTCGCCAGTCTCTGCTTAGGGCTACATCAACAGCAAACAAACCACTGAGATAGAACTTGAACCTGCTTTATTGGGTCAAGTTTCAAAGAGCTACCACAAACCGTGTTTGATTTAGAGTTTCAAATACATGTATCCGTATAGGAGAAAACAGAGTGAAACCTCAAAATGAAAATGGTTACTGCAAACGAACGGTTTAACCTAGAAGAACGAAATTTGGTGAGCCAAGTGGGATTTGTGTACTGATCATTCCCTGAATGTATAATCAAGATTGGGTAAAAAAGTGTTTGCTGAGATTTTAGGCAACTCGTAGTTTTTTGGAAGCTTGGCAACCCCTTTCCATGAAAGTTATTCTCGCCAGTCTCTGCTTAGGGCTATTTCCACAGCAAACAAACCATCGAGATGGAACTTGAAACTGCTTTATTGGGTCAAGTTTCAAAGAGCTAGCCCAAACCGTGTTTGATTTAGAGTTCCAAATACATGTATTCGTATATTAGAAAACAGAGTGAACCGTCAAAATGAAAACGGTCACTGCAAACGAACGGTTTAACCTAGAAGAACGAAATTTGGTGAGCCAAGTGGGATTGGTGTACTGATCATTCCCTGAAAGTATTATCAAGATTGGGAGAAAAAGTGATTTCTGAGATTTCAGGAAACTCGTAGTTTTTTGGAAGCTTTGCAACCCCTTTCCATGAAAGTGATTCTTGCCAGTCTCTGCTTAGGGCTACATCAACAGCAAACAAACCACTGAGATAGAACGTGAAACTGCTTTATTGGGTCAAGTTTCAAAGAGTCAGCAGAAACCGTGTTGATTTAGAATTCCAAATACATGTATCCGTATAGGAGAAAACAGAGTGAAACCTCAAAATGAAAACGGTTACTGCAAACGAACGGTTTAACCTAAACGAACGAAATTTGGTGAGCCCAGTGGGATTCGTATACTGATCATTCCACGAAAGTATCATCAAGATTGGGTGAAAAAGTGTTTTCTGAGATTTCAGGGAACTCGTAGTTTTTTGGAAGCTTGGCAACCCCTTTCCATGAAAGTGATCCTCGCCAGTCTCTGCTTAGGACTACATCAATAGCAAACAAACCATAGAGATAGAACTTGAAACTGCTTTATTGGGTCAAGTTTCAAAGAGCTAGCACAAACCGTGTTTGATTTAGAGTTCCAAATACATGTAACTGTATAGGAGAAAACAGAGTAAAACCTCAAAATGAAAACGGTTACTGCAAACGAACGGTTTAACCGAGAAGAACGAAATTTGGTGAGTCAAGTGGGATTGGTGTACTGATCATTCCCTTCAAGTATCATCAAGATTGGGTAAAAAAGTGTTGCTGAGATTACAGGCAACTCGTAGTTTATTGGAAGCTTGGCAACTCCTGTCCATGAATGTGATTTTCGCCAGTCTCTGCTTAGGACTACATCAATAGCAAACAAACCATAGAGATAGAACTTGAAACTGCTTTATTGGGTCAAGTTTCAAAGAGCTAGCACAAACCGTGTTTGATTTAGAGTTCCAAATACATGTAACTGTATAGGAGAAAACAGAGTAAAACCTCAAAATGAAAACGGTTACTGCAAACGAACGGTTTAACCTAGAAGAACGAAATTTGGTGAGTCAAGTGGGATTGGTGTACTGATCATTCCCTTCAAGTATCATCAAGTTTGGGTAAAAAAGTGTTGCTGAGATTACAGGCAACTCGTAGTTTATTGGAAGCTTGGCAACCCCTGTCCATGAATGTGATTTTCGCCAGTCTCTGCTTAGGACTACATCAATAGCAAAAAAACATAGAGATAGAACTTGAAACTGCTTTATTGGGTCAAGTTTCAAAGAGCTAGCACAAACCGTGTTTGATTTAGAGTTCCAAATACATGTATCCTTATAGGAGAAAACAGAGTGAAACCTCAAAATGAAAACGGTTACTGCAAACGAACGGTTTAACCTAGAAGAACGAAATTTGGTGAGCCAAGTGGGATTGGTGTACTGATCATTCCCTGAAAGAATCATCAAGATTGGGTGAAAAAGTGCTTGCTGAGATTTCAGGCAACTAGTAGTTTTTTGGAAGCTTGGCAACACCTTTCCATGAAAGTGATTCTCGCCAGTCTGTGCTTAGGACTACATCAATAGCAAAAAAAACATAGAGATAGAACTTGAAACTGCTTTATTGGGTCAAGTTTCAAAGAGCTAGCACAAACCGTGTTTGATTTAGTGTTCCAAATACATGTATCCTTATAGGAGAAAACAGAGTGAAACCTCAAAATGAAAACGGTTACTGCAAACGAACGGTTTAACCTAGAAGAACGAAATTTGGTGAGCCAAATGGGATTGGTGTACTGATCATTCCCTGAAAGTATCATCAAGATTGGGTGAAAAAGTGTTTGCTGAGATTTCAGGGAACTCGTAGTTTTTTGGAAGCTTGGCAACCTCTTTCCATGAAAGTGATTTTCGCCAGTCTCTGCTTAGGGCTACATCAACAGCAAACAAACCACTGATATAGAACTTGAAACTGCTTTATTGGGTCAAGTTTCAAAGAGCTAGCACAAACCGTATTTGATTTAGAGTTCCAAATACATGTATCCGTATAGGAGAAAACAGAGTGAAACCTCAAAATGAAAACGGTTACTGCAAACGAACGGTGTAACCTAGAAGAACGAAATTTGGTGAGCAAAGTGGATGGTGTCTGATCATTCCCTGAAAGTATCATCAAGATTGGTAAAAAGTGTTTGCTGAGATTTTAGGCAACCGTAGTTTTTTGAAAGCTTGCAACCCCTTTCCATGAAAAGTGATTCTCGCCAGTCTCTTCTTAGGGCTACATCAACAGCAAACAAACCACTGATAGAACTTGAAACTGCTTTATTGTGTCAAGTTTCAAAAAGCTACCACAAACCGTGTTTGATTAGAGTTCCAATCATGTATCATATAGGAGAAAACAGAGTGAAATCTCAAAATGAAAAACGGTTACTGCAAACGAACGGTTTAACCTGGAAGAACGAAATTTGGTGATCCAAGTGGGATTGGTGTACTGATCATTCTTTGAAAGTATCATCACGATTGGGTGATAAAGTGTTTGCTGAAATTTCAGGCAATTCGTAGTTTTTAGGAAGCTTGGCAACCTCTTTCCATGAAAGTGATTTCGCCAGTCTATGCTTAGGGCTACATCAACAGCAAACAAACCATAGAGATAGAACTTGAAACTGCTTTTTTGTTTCAAGTTTCAAAGAGCTAGCAGAAACCGTTTTTGATTTAGAGTTCCAATACATGTATCCGTATAGGAGAAAACAGAGTGAAACCTCAAAATGAAAACGGTTACTGCAAACGAACGGTTTAACCTAGAAGAACGAAATTATTGAGCCAGTGGAATTGGTGTACTGATCATTCCCTGAAAGTATCATCAAGATTGGGTGAAAAAAGTTTTTGCTCAGATTTCAGGCAACTCGTAGTTTTTTGGAAGCTTGGCAACCCTTTCCATGAAAGTGATTCTCGCCAGTCTCTGCTTAGGGCTACATCAACAGCAAACAAACCATAGAGACAAAACTTGAAAACTGCTTTATTGGGTCAAGTTTCAAAGAGCTAGCACAAACCGTGTTTGATTTAGAGTTCCAAATACATGTATCCATATAGGAGAAAACAGAGTGAAACCTCAAAATGAAACGGTTACTGCAAAATAACGGTTTAACCTAGAAGAACAAAATTTGGTGAGCCAAGTGGGATTGGTTTCCTGATCATTCTTTGAAAGTATCAGGACGATCGGGTGAAAAAGTGTTTACTGAGATTTCAGGCAACTCGTAGTTTTTTGGAAGCTTGGCAACCCCTTTCCATGAAAGTGATTCTCGCCAGTCTCTGCTTAGGGTACATCAACAGCAAACAAACCATAGAGATAGAACTTGAAACTGCTTTATTGGGTCAAGTTTCAAAGAGCTAGCACAAACCGTGTTTGATTTAGAGTTCCAAATACATGTATCCGTATAGGAGAAAACAGAGAGAAACCTCAAAATGAAAACGGTTACTGCAAACAAACGGTTTAACCTAGAAGAACGAAATTTGTTGAGCCAAGTGGGATTGGTGTACTGATCATTCCCTGAAAGTATCATCAAGATTGGGTGAAAAAGTGCTTGCTGAGATTTCAGGCAACTCGTAGTTTTTTGGAAGCTTGGCAACCCCTTTCCATGAAAGTGATTCTCGCCAGTCTGTGCTTAGGACTACATCAATAGCAAAAAAACATAGAGATAGAACTTGAAACTGCTTTATTGGGTCAAGTTTCAAAGAGGTAGCACAAACCGTGTTTGATTTAGAGTTCCAAATACATGTATCCTTGTAGGAGTAAACAGAGTGAAACCTCAAAAGGAATACGGTTACTGCAAACGAACGGTTTAACCTAGAAGAACGAAATTTGGTGAGCCAAGTGGGATTGGTGTACTGATCATTCCCTGAAAGTATCATCAAGATTGGGTGAAAAAGTGTTTGCTGAGATTTCAGGCAACTCGTAGTTTTTTGGAAGCTTGGCAACCCCTTTCCATGAAAGTGATTCTCGCCAGTCTCTGCTTAGGGCTACATCAACAGCAAACAAACCACTGATATAGAACTTAAAACTGCTTTATTGGGTCAAGTTTCAAAGAGCTAGCACAAACCGTATTTGATTTAGAGTTCCAAGTACATGTATCCGTATAGGAGAAAACAGAGTGAAACCTCAAAATGAAAACGGTTACTGCAAAGGAATGGTTTAACCTACAAGAACGAAATTTGTTAAGCCAGTGGGATTGGTGTACTGATCAATCCCTGAAAGTATCATCAAGATTGGGTGAAAAAGTGTTTGCTGAGATTTCAGGCAACTGGTAGTTCTTTGGAAGCTTGGCAACCCCTTTCCATGAAAGTGATTCTCGCCAGTCTCTGCTTAGGGCTACATCAACAGCAAACAAACAATAGAGATAGAACTTGAAACTGCTTTATTGGGTCAAGTTTCAAAGAGCTAGCACAAACCGTGTTTGATTTAGAGTTCCAAATACATGTATCTGTATAGCAGAAAACAGAGTGAAACCTCAAAATGAAAACGGTTACTGCAAACGAACGGTTTAACTTAGCAGAACGAAATTCGGTGAGCCAAGTGGGAATCGTGTACTTATCATTCCCTGAAAGTATCATCAAGATTGGGTGAAAAAGTGATTGCTTAGATTTCAGGCAACTCGTAGTTATTTGGAAGCTTGGCAACATCTTTCCATGAATGTGATTCTCGCCAGTCTCTGCTTAGGGCTACATCAACAGCAAACAAACCACTGAGATAGAACTTGAACCTGCTTTATTGGGTCAAGTTTCAAAGAGCTACCACAAACCGTGTTTGATTTAGAGTTTCAAATACATGTATCCGTATAGGAGAAAACAGAGTGAAACCTCAAAATGAAAACGGTTACTGCAAACGAACGGTTTAACCTAGAAGAACGAAATTTGGTGAGCCAAGTGGGATTTGTGTACTGATCATTCCCTGAATGTATAATCAAGATTGGGTAAAAAAGTGTTTGCTGAGATTTTAGGCAACTCGTAGTTTTTTGGAAACTTGGCAACCCCTTTCCATGAAAGTTATTCTCGCCAGTCTCTGCTTAGGGCTATTTCCACAGCAAACAAACCATCGAGATGGAACTTGAAACTGCTTTATTGGGTCAAGTTTCAAAGAGCTAGCCGAAACCGTGTTTGATTTAGAGTTCCAAATACATGTATTCGTATATTAGAAAACAGAGTGAACCGTCAAAATGAAAACGGTCACTGCAAACGAACGGTTTAACCTAGAAGAACGAAATTTGGTGAGCCAAGTGGGATTGGTGTACTGATCATTCCCTGAAAGTATTATCAAGATTGGGAGAAAAAGTGATTTCTGAGATTTCAGGATACTCGTAGTTTTTTGGAAGCTTTGCAACCCCTTTCCATGAAAGTGATTCTTGCCAGTCTCTGCTTAGGGCTACATCAACAGCAAACAAACCACTGAGATAGAACGTGAAACTGCTTTATTGGGTCAAGTTTCAAAGAGTCAGCAGAAACCGTGTTGATTTAGAGTTCCAAATACATGTATCCGTATAGGAGAAAACAGAGTGAAACCTCAAAATGAAAACGGATACTGCAAACGAACGGTTTAACCTAAACGAACGAAATTTGGTGAGCCCAGTGGGATTCGTATACTGATCATTCCACGAAAGTATCATCAAGATTGGGTGAAAAAGTGTTTTCTGAGATTTCAGGGAACTCGTAGTTTTTTGGAAGCTTGGCAACCCCTTTCCATGAAAGTGATTCTCGCCAGTCTCTGCTTAGGACTACATCAATAGCAAACAAACCATAGAGATAGAACTTGAAACTGCTTTATTGGGTCAAGTTTCAAAGAGCTAGCACAAACCGTGTTTGATTTAGAGTTCCAAATACATGTAACTGTATAGGAGAAAACAGAGTAAAACCTCAAAATGAAAACGGTTACTGCAAACGAACGGTTTAACCTAGAAGAACGAAATTTGGTGAGTCAAGTGGGATTGGTGTACTGATCATTCCCTTCAAGTATCATCAAGATTGGGTAAAAAAGTGTTGCTGAGATTACAGGCAACTCGTAGTTTATTGGAAGCTTGGCAACTCCTGTCCATGAATGTGATTTTCGCCAGTCTCTGCTTAGGACTACATCAATAGCAAACAAACCATAGAGATAGAACTTGAAACTGCTTTATTGGGTCAAGTTTCAAAGAGCTAGCACAAACCGTGTTTGATTTAGAGTTCCAAATACATGTATCCCTATAGGAGAAAACAGAGTGAAATCTCAAAATGAAAACGGTTACTCCAAACGAACGGTTTAACCTAGAAGAACGAAATTTGGTGAGCCAAGTGGGATTGGTGTACTGATCATTCCCTGAAAGAATCATCAAGATTGGGTGAAAAAGTGTTTGCCGAGATTTCAGGCAACTCATCGTTTTTTGGAAGCTTGGCAACCCCTTTCCATAAAAGTGATTTTCGCCAGTCTCTGCTTAGGGCTACATCAACAGCAAACAAACCATAGAGATAGAACTTGAAACTGCTTTATTGGGTCAAGTTTCAAGGAGCTAGCAGAAACCGTGTTTGATTTAGAGTTCCAAATACATGTATCCATATAGGAGAAAACAGAGTGAAACCTCAAAAAGAAAACGGTTACTGCAAACAAAGGGTTTAACCTAGAAGAACGAAATTTGGTGAGCCAAGTGGGATTGGTGTACTGATCATTTCCTGAAAGTGTCATCAAGATTGGGTGAAAAAGTGTTTGCTGAGATTTCAGGCAACTCATAGTTTTTTGGAAGCTTGGCAACCCCTTTTGATGAAAGTGATTCTCGCCAGTCTCTGCTTAGGGCTACATCAACAGCAAACAAACCATAGAAATAGAACTTGAAACTGCTTTATTGGGTCAAGTTTCAAAGAGCTAGCACAAACCATGTTTGATTTAGAGTTCCAAATACATGTATCCGTATAGGAGAAAACAGAGTGAAACCTCAAAATGAAAACGGTTACTGCAAACGAACGGTTTAACCTAGCAGAACGAAATTCGGTGAGTCAAGTGGGAATCGTGTACTGATCATTCCCTAAAAGTCTCATCAAGATTGGGTGAAAAAGTGTTTGCTTAGATTTCAGGCAACTCGTAGTTTTTTGGAAGCTTGGCAACATCTTTCCATGAAAGTGATTCTCGCCAGTCTCTGCTTAGGGCTACATCAACAGCAAACAAACCACTGAGATAGAACTTGAACCCGCTTTATTGGGTCAAGTTTCAAAGAGCTAGCACAAACCGTGTTTGATTTAGAGTTTCAAATACATGTATCCGTAAAGGAGAAAACAGAGTGAAACCTCAAAATGAAAACGGTTACTGACAACGAACGGTTTAACCTAGAAGAACGAAATTTGGTGAGCCAAGTGGGATTGGTGTACTGATCATTCCCTGAAAGTATCATCAAGATTGGGTGAAAAAGTGTTTGCTGAGATTTCAGGAAACTCGTAGTTTTTTGGAAGCTTGGCAACCCCTTTCCATGAAAGTGATTCTCGCCAGTCTCTGCTATGTGCTACATCAACAGCAAACAAACCATAGAGATAGAACTTGAAACTGCTTTATTGGCTTAAGTTTCAAAAAGCTAGCACAAACCGTGTTTGATTTAGAGTTCCATATACATGTATCTGTATAGGAGAAAACAGAGTGAAACCTCAAAATCAAAACGGTTACTGCAAATGAACGGTTTAACCTAGAAGAACGAAATTTGGTGAGACAAGTGGGATTGGTGTACCGATCATTTCCTGAAAGTATCATCAAGATTGGGTGAAAAAGTGTTTGCTGAGATTTCAGGCAACTCGTTGTTTTTTGGAAGCTTGGCAACCCCTTTCCATGAAAGTGATTCTCGACAGTCTCTGCTTAGGTCTACATAAACAGCAAACAAACCATAGAGATAGAACTTGAAACTGCTTTATTGGGTCAAGTTTCAAAGAGCTAGCAGTAACCGTGCTTGATTTAGAGTTCCAAATACATGTATCCGTATAGGAGAAAACAGAGTGAAACCTCAAAATGAAAACGGTTACTGCAAACGAACGGTTTAACCTTAACGAACGAAATTTGGTGAGCCCAGTGGGATTCGTATACTGATCATTCCACGAAAGTATCATCAAGATTGGGTGAAAAAGTGTTTTCTGAGATTTCAGGCAACTCGTAGTTTTTTGGAAGCTTGGCAACCCCTTTCCATGAAAGTGATTCTCGCCAGTCTCTGCTTAGGACTACATCAATAGCAAAAAAAATATAGAGATAGAACTTGAAACTGCTTTATTGGGTCAAGTTTCAAAGAGCTAGCACAAACCGTGTTTGATTTAGAGTTCCAAATACATGTAACTGTATAGGAGAAAACAGAGTAAAACCTCAAAATGAAAACGGTTACTGCAAACGAACGGTTTAACCTAGAAGAACGAAATTTGGTGAGTCAAGTGGGATTGGTGTACTGATCATTCCCTTCAAGTATCATCAAGTTTGGGTAAAAAAGTGTTGCTGAGATTACAGGCAACTCGTAGTTTATTGGAAGCTTGGCAACCCCTGTCCATGAATGTGATTTTCGCCAGTCTCTGCTTAGGACTACATCAATAGCAAACAAACCTTAAAGATAGAACTTGAAACTGCTTTATTGGGTCAAGTTTCAAAGAGCTAGCACAAACCGTGTTTGATTTAGAGTTCCAAATACATGTATCCTTATAGGAGAAAACAGAGTGAAACCTCAAAATGAAAACGGTTACTGCAAACGAACGGTTTAACCTAGAAGAACGAAATTTGGTGAGCCAAGTGGGATTGGTGTACTGATCATTCCCTGAAAGAATCATCAAGATTGGGTGAAAAAGTGCTTGCTGAGATTTCAGGCAACTAGTAGTTTTTTGGAAGCTTGGCAACACCTTTCCATGAAAGTGATTCTCGCCAGTCTGTGCTTAGGACTACATCAATAGCAAAAAAAACATAGAGATAGAACTTGAAACTGCTTTATTGGGTCAAGTTTCAAAGAGCTAGCACAAACCGTGTTTGATTTAGTGTTCCAAATACATGTATCCTTATAGGAGAAAACAGAGTGAAACCTCAAAATGAAAACGGTTACTGCAAACGAACGGTTTAACCTAGAAGAACGAAATTTGGTGATCCAAATGGGATTGGTGTACTGATCATTCCCTGAAAGTATCATCAAGATTGGGTGAAAAAGTGTTTGCTGAGATTTCAGGCAACTCGAAGTTTTTTGGAAGCTTGGCAACCTCTTTCCATGAAAGTGATTTTCGCCAGTCTCTGCTTAGGGCTACATCAACAGCAAACAAACCACTGATATAGAACTTGAAACTGCTTTATTGGGTCAAGTTTCAAAGAGCTAGCACAAACCGTATTTGATTTAGAGTTCCAAATACATGTATCCGTATAGGAGAAAACAGAGTGAAACCTCAAAATGAAAACGGTTACTGCAAACGAACGGTGTAACCTAGAAGAACGAAATTTGGTGAGCCAAGTGGGATTGGTGTACTGATCATTCCCTGAAAGTATCATCAAGATTGGGTAAAAAAGTGTTTGCTGAGATTTTAGGCAACTCGTAGTTTTTTGAAAGCTTGCAACCCCTTTCCATGAAAGTGATTCTCGCCAGTCTCTGCTTAGGGCTACATCAACAGCAAACAAACCACTGATAGAACTTGAAACTGCTTTATTGTGTCAAGTTTCAAAAAGCTACCACAAACCGTGTTTGATTTAGAGTTCCAAATACATGTATCCATATAGGAGAAAACAGAGTGAAATCTCCAAATGAAAACGGTTACTGCAAACGAACGGTTTAACCTTGAAGAACGAAATTTGGTGATCCAAGTGGGATTGGTGTACTGATCATTCTTTGAAAGTATCATCACGATTGGGTGATAAAGTGTTTGCTGAAATTTCAGGCAATTCGTAGTTTTTAGGAAGCTTGGCAACCTCTTTCCATGAAAGTGATTTTCGCCAGTCTATGCTTAGGGCTACATCAACAGCAAACAAACCATAGAGATAGAACTTGAAACTGCTTTTTTGTTTCAAGTTTCAAAGAGCTAGCACAAACCGTTTTTTATTTAGAGTTCCAAATACATGTATCCGTATAGGAGAAAACAGAGTGAAACCTCAAAATGAAAACGGTTACTGCAAACGAACGGTTTAACCTAGAAGAACGAAATTATTGAGCCAGTGGAATTGGTGTACTGATCATTCCCTGAAAGTATCATCAAGATTGGGTGAAAAAGTGTTTGCTCAGATTTCAGGCAACTCGTAGTTTTTTGGAAGCTTGGCAACCCCTTTCCATGAAAGTGATTCTCGCCAGTCTCTGCTTAGGGCTACATCAACAGCAAACAAACCATAGAGACAAAACTTGAAACTGCTTTATTGGGTCAAGTTTCAAAGAGCTAGCACAAACCGTGTTTGATTTAGAGTTCCAAATACATGTATCCGTATAGGAGAAAACAGAGTGAAACCTCAAAATGAAAACGGTTACTGCAAAATAACGGTTTAACCTAGAAGAACAAAATTTGGTGAGCCAAGTGGGATTGGTTTCCTGATCATTCTTTGAAAGTATCAGGACGATCGGGTGAAAAAGTGTTTACTGAGATTTCAGGCAACTCGTAGTTTTTTGGAAGCTTGGCAACCCCTTTCCATGAAAGTGATTCTCGCCAGTCTCTGCTTAGGGTACATCAACAGCAAACAAACCATAGAGATAGAACTTGAAACTGCTTTATTGGGTCAAGTTTCAAAGAGCTAGCACAAACCGTGTTTGATTTAGAGTTCCAAATACATGTATCCGTATAGGAGAAAACAGAGAGAAACCTCAAAATGAAAACGGTTACTGCAAACAAACGGTTTAACCTAGAAGAACGAAATTTGTTGAGCCAAGTGGGATTGGTGTACTGATCATTCCCTGAAAGTATCATCAAGATTGGGTGAAAAAGTGCTTGCTGAGATTTCAGGAAACTCGTAGTTTTTTGGAAGCTTGGCAACCCCTTTCCATGAAAGTGATTCTCGCCAGTCTGTGCTTAGGACTACATCAATAGCAAAAAAAACATAGAGATAGAACTTGAAACTGCTTTATTGGGTCAAGTTTCAAGAGCTAGCACAAACCGTGTTGGATTTAGAGTTCCAAATACATGTATCCTTGTAGGAGTAAACAGAGTGAAACCTCAAAAGGAATACGGTTACTGCAAACGAACGGTTTAACCTAGAAGAACGAAATTTGGTGAGCCAAGTGGGATTGGTGTACTGATCATTCCCTGAAAGTATCATCAAGATTGGGTGAAAAGTGTTTGCTGAGATTTCAGGCAACTCGTAGTTTTTTGGAAGCTTGGCAACCCCTTTCCATGAAAGTGATTCTCGCCAGTCTCTGCTTAGGGCTACATCAACAGCAAACAAACCACTGATATAGAACATAAAACTGCTTTATTGGGTCAAGTTTCAAAGAGCTAGCACAAACCGTATTTGATTTAGAGTTCCAAGTACATGTATCCGTATAGGAGAAAACAGAGTGAAACCTCAAAATGAAAACGGTTACTGCAAAGGAATGGTTTAACCTACAAGAACGAAATTTGGTGAGCCAGTGGGATTGGTGTACTGATCATTCCATGAAAGTATCATCAAGATTGGGTGAAAAAGTGTTTGCTGAGATTTCAGGCAACTCGTAGTTTTTTGGAAGCTTGGCAACCTTTTTCCATGAAAGTGATTCTCGCCAGTCTCTGCTTAGGGCTACATCAACAGCAAACAAACCATAGAGATAGAACTTGAAACTGCTTTATTGGGTCAAGTTTCAAAGAGCTAGCACAAACCGTGTTGATTTAGAGTTCCAAATACATGTATCCGTATAGGAGAAAACAGAGTGAAACCTCAAAATGAAAACGGTTACTGCAAACGAACGGTTTAACCTAGAAGAACGAAGTTAGGTGAGCCAAGTGGGATTGGTGTACTGATCATTCCCTGAAAGTATCAGGACGATTGGGTGAAAAAGTGTTTGCTGAGATTTCAGGCAACTCGTAGTTTTTTGGAAGCTTGGCAACCCCTTTCCATGAAAGTGATTCTCGCCAGTCTCTGTTTAGGGCAACATCAACAGCAAACCAACCATAGAGATAAAACTTGATACTGCTTTATTGGGTCAAGTTTCAAAGAGCTAGCACAAACCGTGTTTGATTTAGAGTTCCAAATACATGTATCCGTATAGGAGAAAACAGAGTGAAACCTCAAAATGAAAACGGTTACTGCAAACGAACGGTTTAACCTAGAAGAACGAAATTAGGTGAGCCAAGTGTGATTGGTGTACTGATCATTCCCAGAAAGTATCATCAAGATTGGGTGAAAAAGTGTTTGCTGAGATTTCAGGCAACTCGTAGTTTTTTGGAAGCTTGGCAATCCCTTTCCATAAAAGTGATTCTCGGCAGTCTCTGCTTAGGGTACATCAACAGCAAACAAACCATAGAGATAGAACTTGAAACTGCTTTAATGGGTCAAGTTTCAAAGAGCTAGCACAAACCATGTTTGATTTAGAGTTCCAAATACATGTATCCGTATAGGAGAAAACAGAGTGAAACCTCAAAATGAAAACGGTTACTGCAAACGAACGGTTTAACCTAGAAGAACGAAATTTGGTGAGCCAAGTGGGATTGGTGTACTGATCATTCCCAGAAAGTATCATCAAGATTGGGTGAAAAAGTGTTTGCTGAGATTTCAGGCAACTCGTAGTTTTTTGGAAGCTTGGCAACCCCTTTCCATGAAAGTGATTCTCGCCAGTCTCTGCTTAGGGCTACATCAACAGCAAACAAACCATCGAGATAGAACTTGAAACTGCTTTACTGGGTCAAGTTTCAAAGAGCTAGCACAAACCGTGTTTGATTTAGAGTTCCAAATACATGTATTCGTATATTAGAAAACAAAGTGAAACCGCAAAATGAAAACGGTTACTGCAAACGAACGGTTTAACCTAGAAGAACGAAATTTGGTGAGTCAAGTGGGATTGGTGTACTGATCATTCCATGAAAGTATCATCAAGATTGGGTGAAAAAGTGTTTGCTGAGATTTCAGGCAACTCGTAGTTTTTTGGAAGCTTGGCAACCTCTTTCCATGAAAGTGATTCTCGCCAGTCTCTGCTTAGGGCTACATCAACAGCAAACAAACCATAGAGATAGAACTTGAAACTGCTTTATTGGGTCAAGTTTCAAAGAGCTAGCACAAACCGTGTTGATTTAGAGTTCCAAATACATGTATCCTTATAGGAGAAAACAGAGTGAAACCTCAAAATGAAAACGGTTACTGCAAACGAACGGTTTAACCTAGAAGAACGAAGTTAGGTGAGCCAAGTGGGATTGGTGTACTGATCATTCCCTGAAAGTATCAGGACGATTGGGTGAAAAAGTGTTTGCTGAGATTTCAGGCAACTAGTAGTTTTTTGGAAGCTTGGCAACCCCTTTCCATGAAAGTGATTCTCGCCAGTCTCTGCTTAGGGCAACATCAACAGCAAACCAACCATAGAGATAAAACTTGAAACTGCTTTATTGGGTCAAGTTTCAAAGAGCTAGCACAAACCGTATTTGATTTAGAGTTCCAAATACATGTATCCGTATAGGAGAAAAGAGAGTGAAACCTCAAAATGAAAACGGTTACTGCAAACGAACGGTTTAACCTAGAAGAACGAAATTTGGTGAGCCAAGTGGGATTGGTGTACTGATCATTCCCTGAAAGTATCATCAAGATTGGGTGAAAAAGTGTTTGCTGAGAATTCAGGGAACTCGTAGTTTTTTGGAAGCTTGGCAACCCCTTTCCATGAAAGTGATTCTCGCCAGTCTCTGCTTAGGGCTACATCAACAGCAAACAAACCACTGATATAGAACTTGAAACTGCTTTATTGGGTCAAGGTTCAAAGAGGTAGCACAAACCGTATTTGATTTAGAGTTCCAAATACATGTATCCGTTAGGAGAAAACAGAGTGAAACCTCAAAATGTAAACGGTTAATGCAAACGAACGGTTTAACCTAGAAGAACGAAATTTGGTGAGCCAAGTGGGATTGGTGTACTGATCATTCCCTGAAAGTATCATCAAGATTGGGTGAAAAAGTGTTTGCTGAGATTTCTGGCAACTCGTAGTTTTTTTGGAAGCTTGGCAACCCCTTTCCATGAAAGTGATTCTCGCCAGTCTTTGCTTAGGGCTACATCAACAGCAAAAAAAACATAGTGATAGAACTTGAAACTGCTTTATTGGGTCACGTTTCAAAGAGCTAGCATAAACCGTGTTTGATTTAGAGTTCCAAATACATGTATCCGTATAGGAGAAAACAGAGTGAAACCTCAAAATGAAAACGGTTACTGCAAACGAACGGTTTAACCTAGAAGAATGAAATTTGATGAGCCAAGTTGGATTGGTGTACAGATCATTCCCTGAAAGTATCATCAAGATTGTGTGAAAAAGTGTTTGCTGAGATATCAGGCAACTCGTAGTTTTTTGGAAGCTTGGCAACCCCTTTCCATGAAAGTGATTCTCGCCAGTCTTTGCTTAGGGCTACTTCAAGAGCAAACAAACCACTGAGATAGAACTTGAAACTGCTTTATTGGGTCAAGTTTAAAAGAGCTAGCACAAACCGTGTTTGATTTAGAGTTCCAAATACATGTATCCGTATAGGAGAAAACAGAGTGAAACCTCAAAATGAAAACGGTTACTGCAAATGAACGGTTTAACCTAGAAAAACGAAAATTGGTGAGCCAAGTGGGATTGGTGTACTGATCATTCCCTGAAAGTATCATCAAGATTGGGTGAAAAAGTGTTTGCTGAGATTTCAGGCAACTCGTAGTTTTTTGGAAGCTTGGCAACCCCTTTCCATGAAAGTGATTCTCGCCAGTCTCTGCTTAGGGCTACATCAACAGCAAACAAACCACTGATATAGAACTTGAAACTGCTTTATTGGGTCAAGTTTCAAAGAGCTAGCACAAACCGTATTTGATTTAGAGTTCCAAATACATGTATCCGTATAGGAGAAAACAGAGTGAAACCTCAAAATGAAAACGGTTACTGCAAACGAACGGTTAACCTAGAAGAACGAAATTTGGTGAGCCAAGTGGGATTGGTGTACTGATCATTCACTGAAAGTATCATCAAGATTGGGTGAAAAAGTGTTTGCTGAGATTTCAGGCAACTCGTAGTTTTTTGGAAGCTTGGCAACCCCTTTCCATGAAAGTGATTCTCGCCAGTCTGTGCTTAGGACTACATCAATAGCAAAAAAAAACATAGTGATAGAACTTGAAACTGCTTTTTGGTCAAGTTTCAAAGAGCTAGCACAAACGTGTTTGATTTAGAGTTCCAAATACATGTATCCTTATAGGAGAAAACAGAGTGAATCCTCAAAATGAAAACGGTTACTGCAAATGAACGGTTTAACCTAGAAAATCGAAATTTGGTGAGCCAAGTGGGATGTGTACTGATCATTCCCTGAAAGTATCATCAGATTGGGTGAAAAAGTGCTTGCTGATATTTCAGGAAACTCGTAGTTTTTTGGAAGCTTGGCAACCCTTTCCATGAAAATGATTCTGCGCAGTCTCTGCTTGGGCTACATCAATAGCAAACAAACCACTGATATAGAACTTGAAACTGCTTTATTGGGTCAAGTTTCAAAGAGGTAGCACAAACCGTATTTGATTAGAGTTCCAAATACATGTATCCGTATAGAGAAAACAGAGTGAAACCTCAAAATGTAAACGGTTACTGCAAACGAACGGTTTAACCTAGAAGAACGAAATTTGGTGAGCCAAGTGGGATTGGTGTACTGATCATTCCCTGAAAGTATCATCAAGATTGGGTGAAAAAGTGTTTGCTGAGATTTCAGGCAACTCGTAGTTTTTTTGGAAGCTTGGCAACCCCTTTCCATGAAAGTGATTCTCGCCAGTCTTTGCTTAGGGCTACATCAACAGCAAAAAAAAACATAGTGATAGAACTTGAAACAGCTTTATTGGGTCACATTTCAAAGAGCTAGCACAAACCGTGTTTGATTTAGAGTTCCAAATACATGTATCCGTAGAGAAAACAGAGTGAAACCTCAAAATGAAAACGGTTACTGCAAACGAACGGTTTAACCTAGAAGAACGAAATTTGGTGAGCCAAGTGGGATTGGTGTACTGATCATTCCCTGAAAGTATCATCAAGATTGGGTGAAAAGTGTTTGCTGAGATTTCAGGAAACTCGTAGTTTTTTGGAAGCTTGGCAACCCCTTTCCATGAAAATGATTCTCGCAAGTCTCTGCTTAGGGCTACATCAACAGCAAACAAACCACTGATATAGAACTTGAAACTGCTTTATTGGGTCAAGTTACAAAGAGGTAGCACAAACCGTATTTGATTTAGAGTTCCAAATACATGTATCCGTTAGGAGAACACAGAGTGAAACCTCAAAATGTAAACGGTTACTGCAAACGAACGGTTATAACCTAGAAGAACGAAATTTGGTGAGCCAAGTGGGGATTGGTGTACTGATCATTCCCTGAAAGTATCATCAAGATTGGGTGAAAAAGTGTTTGCTGAGATTTCAGGCAACTCGTAGTTTTTTTGGAAGCTTGGCAACCCCTTTCCATGAAAGTGATTCTCGCCAGTCTTTGCTTAGGGCTACATCAACAGCAAAAAAAACATAGTGATAGAACTTGAAACTGCTTTATTGGGTCACGTTTCAAAGAGCTAGCACAAACCGTGTTTGATTTAGAGTTCCAAATACATGTATCCGTATAGGAGAAAACAGAGTGAAACCTCAAAATGAAAACGGTTACTGCAAACGAACGGTTTAACCTAGAAGAACGAAATTTGATGAGCCAAGTTGGATTGGTGTACTGATCATTCCCTGAAAGTATCATCAAGATTGGGTGAAAAAGTGTTTGCTGAGATATCAGGCAACTCGTAGTTTTTTTGGAAGCTTGGCAACCCCTTTCCATGAAAGTGATTCTCGCCAGTCTTTGCTTAGGGCTACATCAAGAGCAAACAAACCACTGAGATAGAACTTGAAACTGCTTTATTGGGTCAAGTTTCAAAAAGCTAGCACAAACCGTGTTTGATTTAGAGTTCCAAATACATGTATCCGTATAGGAGAAAACAGAGTGAAACCTCAAAATGAAAACGGTTACTGCAAACGAACGGTTTAACATAGAAGAACGAAATTTGGTGAGCCAGTGCGATTGATGTACTGATCATTCCCTGAAAGTATCATCAAGATTGGGTGAAAAAGTGTTTGCTGAGATTTCAGGCAACTCGTAGTTTTTTGGAAGCTTGGCAACCCCTTTCCATGAAAATGATTCTCGCCAGTCTCTGCTTAGGGTACATCAACAGCAAACAAACCATAGAGATAGAACTTGATACTGCTTTATTGGGTCAAGTTTCAAAGAGCTAGCACAAACCGTGTTTGATTTAGAGTTCCAAATACATGTATCCGTATAGGAAAAACAGAGTGAAACCTCAAAATGAAAACGGTTACTGCAAACGAACGGTTTAACCTAGAAAAACGAAAATTGGTGAGCCAAGTGGGATTGGTGTACTGATCATTCCCTGAAAGTATCATCAAGATTGGGTGAAAAAGTGCTTGCTGATATTTCAGGCAACTCGTAGTTTTTGGGAAGCTTGGCAACCCCTTTCCATGAAAGTGATTCTCGCAGTCTGTGCTTAGGACTACATCAATAGCAAAAAAAACATAGAGATAGAACTTGAAACTGCTTTATTAGGTCAAGTTTCAAAGAGCTAGCAAAAACCGTGTTTGATTTAGAGTTCCAAATACATGTATCCTTATAGGAGAAAACAGAGTGAAACCTCAAAATGAAAACGGTTACTGCAAACGAACGGTTTAAACCTAGGAGAACGAGATTTGGTGAGCCAAGTGGGATTGGTGTACTGATCATTCCCTGAAAGTATCATCAAGATTGGGTGAAAAAGTATTTGCTGAGATTTCAGGCAACTCGTAGTTTTTTGGAAGCTTGGCAACCCCTTTCCATGAAAGTGATTCTCGCCAGTCTCTGCTTAGGGCTACATCAACAGCAAACAAACCACTGATATAGAACTTGAAACTGCTTTATTGGGTCAAGTTTCAAAGAGCTAGCACAAACCGTATTTGATTTAGTGTTCCAAATACATGTATCCGTATAGAAGAAAACTGAGTGAAACCTCAAAATGAAAACGGTTACTGCAAACGAACGGTTTAACCTAGAAGAACGAAATTTGGTGGAGCCAAGTGGGATTGTGTACTGATCATTCCCTGAAAGTATCATCAAGATTGGGTGAAAAAGTGTTTGCTGAGATTCAGGAAACTCGTAGTTTTTGGAAGCTTGGCAACCCCTTTCCATGAAAGTGATTCTCGCCAGTCTGTGCTTAGGACTACATCAATAGCAAAAAAAACATAGTGATAGAACTTGAAACTGCTTTTTTGGTCAAGTTTCAAAGAGCTAGCACAAACCGTGTTTGATTTAGAGTTCCAAATACATGTATCCTTATAGGAGAAAACAGAGTGAAACCTCAAAATGAAAACGGATAATGCAAACGAACGGTTTAACCTAGAAGAACGAAATTTGGTGAGCCAAGTGGGATTGGTGTACTGATCATTCCCTGAAAGTATCATCAAGATTGGTGAAAAAGTGTTTTGCTGAGATTTCAGGCAACTCGTAGTTTTTTGGAAGCTTGGCAACCCCTTTCCATGAAAGTGATTCTCGCCAGTCTCTGCTTAGGGCTACATCAACAGCAAACAAACCATAGAGAATAGAACTTGAAACTGCTTTATTGGGTAAAGTATCAGAGTGCTAGCACAAACCGTGTTTGATTTAGAGTTCCAAATACATGTATCCGTATAGGAAGAAAAGAGAGTGAAACCTCAAAATGAAAACGGTTTCTGCAAACAAACGGTTTAACCTAGAAAAACGAAAATTTGTTGAGCCAAGTGGGATTGGTGTACTGATCATTCCCTGAAAGTATAATCAAGATTGGGTGAAAAAGTGCTTGCTGAGATTTCAGGCAACTCATATTTTTTGGAAGCTTGGCAACCCCTTTCCATGAAAGTGATCTCGCCAGTCTGTGCTTAGGACTACATCAATAGCAAAAAAAAAACATAGAGATAGAACTTGAAACTGCTTTATTGGGTCAAGTTTCAAAGAGCTAGCACAAACCGTTTTTGATTTAGAGTTCCAAATACATGTATCCGTTATAGGAGAAAAAAGAGGTGAAACCTCAAATGAAAACGGTTACTGCAAACGAACGGTTTAACCTAGAAGAACGAAATTTGGTGAGCCAAGTTGGATTGGTGTACTGATCATTCCCTGAAAGTATCATCAAGAA
>NW_027524060.1:0-36817 GCF_052094955.1 Ictidomys tridecemlineatus
CCCACACAGTACCGTCTTTAAAGAATCTTTTAAAAACTCTGCTCCATGGATGTACTTGACAGACCTTCTTCATTCTTCAAACCTTTACTGAGTGTACATTTACACAAGGTGTTGCCCTAGTGTTTAGAACACAATTGAGAGGCCCAACAAGGACCTAGAGGAGCGCATATTCAAGATGGAATGAGGGGCTTTGACAAGTATTAAGTGCTCCATTCCCAGAACTGCCCAAGGAAACACTAAGGGAAAATCATGATAATTTGTAGATTACATAGAATTGTTACCAAGTTTCCTGCACATATTGAGTTCATCTCCCCATTAGATTGTAAGTTGGTTGAAGGACAGTGTCGGAGACCAGCTCCAACAGGGGGTCTCAGAAGAGGAACGGATGGTGAGGAGTCGGCCAAAGAGGGGGTGGAAAAACAACACAGACACCAAAGTGAAAGTGTTGATCCCAATATTTACTTGTGAAGTTGATCATATATACTTTTTATTTTGGCAGGCTTACAGTACTTTGTGGTTACAAAACAGGAATCATTATTCAAACAAAACAAAATATTACGTAGCAACAATTAGAACAAGTTGCCCAGTATTAAGAACTAATCTATCTTCTTAACATTAGTTTTCCTTCTCTAGATTTTAATTTAATTTCTCAAAAACTTCCTTGACAGGAATACAGGGAGTTTTTATTTAGACATTAACAATTTACACTCCACAGCTAAATCGTTGCATTTAGAGCAAACAGATCTATGCTTTAGAAGTAGTTGCATTAATTGGGAAAGTCATGATTTTTCCTTTATACTTAATGGTCATATGAGAAATCAAAACTATACTTATTAAAGGAATTCAAAAACAAATCAGCCCATTCCCAGAAACATACTCTGCTCCTCCAGAGGATGGACGCCTTGCGCAATCCACCTCAGTAGGGCCTTGCCATTGCCTGAGTCAGGGGAGGGGCGCAGCAGAAAAGGCATCAGATCTTATCCTCTTTGGGTTTCTTAGTAGAACTGGCTTAGGACTAAATTCGACCCTGTATAGGAACAAAATTGGTTTGAGTTGAAACAAACCAGTACCAAGAAAAGAAATTTTAAAATCCTAAATGGAAAAGAGAATTATTTATTTTGAAGAATTTTATAACTAGAAGGCTCTGACATATCATAAAATGAAATAATTTGTCTTCCCTTTCCCCTTTATGCTAGAAGAAGCACAGGTGAAATAAAAAGAACTGAAAGAGCTGGCACAGTGGTGCACGCCTGTAACCCAGCAGCTCAGGAGGCTGAGGCAGGAGAATAGTGAGTTCAAAGACAGCCTCAGCAAAAACAAGGAACCAAGAAACTCAGTGAGAACCTGTCTCTAAATAAAATATGAAATAGGGCTGGGGATGTGGCTCAGTGGTCAAGCCCCTGAGTTCAATCTCCGGTAACTGCCCCCCTACACCCCAGCCCCAAAAAACAGAACTGAAAAAGATGTTAAATGCTGAATTGAGTGCTGAATCTCCAAGACAGGAGGGAGGCTTTTTCCTGGTGAATTTGTTAAGATTTTAAACCTACCAGTTAGGGGTAAGGGCATCCCTGCATGTTAGGTGAAAGAGCCCAGCCTCCCCCAAAGTGTGTCCTTGGACCAGTATCACTGGGAACACTTGGAACTCACTGACTGAGGCCAACTGCTCTGCACAATGACCTCTGATCTTTCCCTCGGCTCCAAGCACCCACACCACATGGAAGGATATGAGGACAACTCTGGGCCAGGCTAGATAGCTCATAGATTTCACAGTAATAAATTCACATTGCCACAAGCACCTGAAATCATTCAGATATTTTTCTGAATAAATTGACCTTGTACTGTGTGTGTGGTGTGTGTGTGGTGTGTGTGTGTGTGTGTGTGTGTGTGTGTGTGTGTGTGTGTGTGTGTGTGTGCGTGCATGTGTTTTAAGCTATTTACTGGGCAACATGAAAATTGGATTTAAAAATTTTAATCATTGCTTGTGCTATTGAGATCAAATAGGAATCATTGTTTCCCTGATGTGCATAAGGGCTTTTATGATCACAACATTCTTCCTCATTTTGGTCATGCCCATTTTTCTTTTTCTTTTTTTTTTTTTTTTTTGGTTGAGGAAATGAATCCCTAAAGTTAGTCAGCAAAACATTTCATTTATTGCCAAAGCAAAAAAAAAGTTCTTCTTTTAAGACTCTAGACTTATTTATTTTATTTTGTTTATATTTAGATTTTAAAATTAGTTGTGCTTAACTGAAGCACTGACTTTCTATTGAAATGTAAATACTTTAAGCTTCTT
Source organism: Ictidomys tridecemlineatus (assembly GCF_052094955.1). Taxonomy (NCBI): domain Eukaryota; kingdom Metazoa; phylum Chordata; class Mammalia; order Rodentia; family Sciuridae; genus Ictidomys; species Ictidomys tridecemlineatus. The sequence goes on from NW_027524060.1 coordinate 2,291, forward strand.
AAGGCCCTGAGATTTGGAATTTTAATGAAAGCTGTGTTGGCCTATTAATCATGTGCAATGAATTATTAGAACCAAAGACAAGAATGTCTGGGCATTGAAGATAATAAGACAGTTTACAAATATATGGTATTACCATCAGGTAACAAAGTATCACTACAAATAAGAGTTATTACATGATAAATTTTCTGAGTCAATTTCTTTTTTGTTTCTTAAATCATAATTGTTAATACATATTAAATGTACAAATTAATGTACATTATGCAAATTAAAGGGATTCATTGATGTTTCCCTACTTGCATTAATATATTGTGCATTAATTTCAATTATTTTTTCTGTAAAATGAGGATAATAGGTTATCTTATAGGTTGTTGTGTAAACCAAATAAGTTAATGCATGTAAAAGTCTTATAGGCATTTAATAAGTGTTAGGTATTTTTATCTAATGTGTGTCTCTATTCGTTACTCAATTTGAAAAATCCTGATTGGATTCGGGTATGTAAAAATTTATCTTTTCAAAGAAATTCACTGAGTTTTGATAGAATGGATTATCCGAAATTCAATCTAATTTTTACAGAAAATATGCCACTTTTAAACTACATTAAACACGGTTTTTAAAGTCAGGCATTTATGTGTATTGAAGCAACCTATGAAGACTCACACTCAAATTATTTTTATTTGAAATATGCCCTAGATGATTATGATGATTATGGTTATTATTATTGCAGAGCAGAGGGTTTACTATTAAGCTGATCTAATTCCTATGCTACATTATATAAATTCTAAGGAGAAAGTACATATTGTGTCACAAAGTGTCATTCATGAGTTATGATTGTTAATAATGGATTCTAATGGTGACCATGATGATGATTCAATCTAATGCCCTACATTAATAAAGAGCATAGGGGATAAGGAAAATTGTTTGGGTATCATCCTTCACCCTACCCCACACCCGTAACCTACAAGAATTTAGCCAGTAAAACCAAGGAAAAACTTATATGTAGATAAAATTATATAAACATACATTGGGAGATTTTTTTAATGCCCCATAAAATTGTCCCTCCTTAACTGACTTATGTTTAAGACCTTTACAATAGCAGTATGCAAAATTTCAGAGGTTGTATTTTTAAATCCCTGAACATTTACGTTTAGTTTTCCCTTTTACACATCCACAGACCATGTACCAATTTCCCATAGTAAAATCTGCTGGAACTTCCTTCTATGTGGAATTTTACTTCTTTTTCTGAAAACATCTAGATATCTACCTATAAAAGAGATTGTCATATTGATCTTTTTGAAACGGGGAGTTAAAAGAAAGTACATGTCACTTATTTCTAAATGACTTGAAGTTCATCCCGGTAGTTGATTGAGAAAACAGAGAACGTAAGAAATGTCAAGTACATGTAGCTTCCAGCTCCATTTCAAAGTTGATTTATTGTAAATCAATGCTAATAAGGTAACCTCTTGTTTAGGGAAATTATTTAGAGAAAGTGATAACTACAACTGACCTAGATAGTGTGGTGTTTTTAGTCATTTCTGGATAAAATTTTACTACAATTTTCGTGAACACCAAGTATCACAAGAATCACTACTTTCTCTATTTTCTTCTCTACTTTCTCTATCCTCCTGGGGAATTTCATATTCACCCTTTTCTGTAACAGTTGCCTTCAAGACAATGACTCCCAAATCCACACCTGCAGTTCTAGGCTGTCTGTGAAGGGCATTTCCACGTGATTATCCCACAGATAACTCACATTCAACAGTACTCAAATCAAATCCACTAAAGCCTCCTCTACATCTGCCATTCCTCACATATTCCTGTTTTCCTGAGTGAACCCACCAGCTAGCCAGCCTGCCCAAACTGATTTGTTTTCTTTACCGTGTCCTCTTTAACTAGGACTTTAAAGTTCTCCATATCCTTCTCCATGAGGGCTTCAGAGATTTTCTCCCACCTTCAACACAGCACGTCTTCAGATACAGACCACTTCATTTTGATCTTGTTTTAGCACTCAGATCACTCTTTTGAACTAAACAGGTGTGTCTAAAACCTGGGGAACCAGGTTTCACAGTTATCGACCCCTGCTCCTTAGACTCACACGCACAATTCCATGAGTGGGTCTATCTGCATGTTCTAGACTTAGAGATCTGATGATTTTCTAAAACCCAGTCTATCTCTCTCCACATGTACCTGTTTTCAGTCTGCACTCACCTGAAAGAGATTTATGGTCCCCTATTGTTGATACTCTGCAATCATTGATGTCCATGCTCATACCGAAGCCTGGCTTAAAGAGGCACACCTGGGCTCTCTGGTGGCCCATGGCATGGTGGGGGGTGGGACATTTTCCGAGGTTTCTATTGCCAAGTACCTGGCTTAGAAATCAGGCCTGAAACAGCTTCACAGAGCCTAGTCCCAGCCCCATAGCTGATACCGTGCCACCTCCCCTGAAGTAGCAGGCTCCTTAGAATGACCCAGGGCTTGGCAGCATCCACTGGTACTATCCCACCAGCCCCTTAAAGCCTAGCTGGAGTCTCCATAGAAACAGGGTACATCTCTATGGAAATGGGCTCCCTTCTCCAGCCCCAGTGTGATGCAGCTTTCAGAGAAGCTCAATAGTGAGGGTTTTTCCATTTATAGCAATTAGGATAACCAAGTGTTCTGAGCTTGCTGAGCCTTAGATGGCAGATTTCTGCTATATTCTTTGAGATTTCTGCCATCAATGTTATCCTGAGATGCCAACATGCCATCCCACTAACTATAAGACAGTGTTCTCAGCCAAGACCAATCCCACAACCAATAACACACTCACACACACACACACACACACACACACACACACACACACACACATGCACACGCCCATCCATCATGGTGAGCAAGGCTTTGTATCTGTGATACAGACCAAATGCACCCACCAATCACATTAACTGCTTCAAACAGATCGTGATCAGGAAACAACTGATGTCATTTGTAAAATGTGATTTGTCCTGGACTATCACTGTGGTAAAAAAGAAGTAGAGAAATGCAAAAAATGGGAGAAAATACTTAAACTTTTAGAGACCTAAAAAAATATTTAAATGTGGTTCCAACCAATTCTGAGTTAGAAATCATCTTGAAAAAATGCTTTCACTTCTATTTATCAATTTACTTACCTACTTATTTACTGCAGTACTGGGGATTGAACCCAGTGGCACTCTACCATGAAGCTATATACCCAGCCCTTTCAATTATTTGGGGCGGAGGGCCTTGCAGAGTTTCAAATTTATAATCCTCCTGCCTTAGTTTCCCAAGTACCTGGGATTACAGGCAGGTACCACTCTTCCCCATTAATTACTTATTTTTAAAATAAGGCTATTTTTAAAAGTTGAACTATAATGTGTACTCAAAGAATGCACAGATCTAAAGTGTACAGGTTTATAATATTTTACATATATATGAACTACCAAAAATCAGGATATAAAACATTTCCATCACTTTAGAAAATTCCTTCATGCTTCAACTGATATCACCCCTGAGCTCCAAAAAAAAAAAGACCACCATTATTACTTGACCTTTATAGCTGTTTTGCTAATTTTTGAACTTTATTTAAAGGAGACATACAGTATATATTTTGTATCTGGCTTCTTTCACCCAGAAAATTTTTTTAGATTTGTCAATGTTATTAATGTTCCAGTATTTGTGTTTCTAAATTAACTGAATTATTCCAATGCATGATAAACCGTGATTTGTATTCTGTCCTTCTGCTAAAGGCATAATATTTGTTTGAGTTATTATGAATTTTTACACAAGAATTTTTGTGAACTGTGCATTAATTTCCTTGGAAATATGCTAGGAATGGGATTGTTTTTAATAGAGTAACTACATATTTTACTAAATTAGAAATTACTAAATATTTTTGAAAAGTAAGTGTATAGACTTCAAATTTCACCTTGAGTATCTATCGAAATAGCTAGAAAGCATGTTGTTTTCATCATTATAATAACCAAAGAAAGCAGAAAAAAATGCAAATTAATGACTTTCCTTGACTTTATTAGGGATTAAGATCATAAGGCAAACAACTAACCAAAATTTGGGGAGAGATAAGCAACCAAAATAATCCAGGCATTTTTTAACTATGGGAGAATCCACTAGATAAATAGGAGTTTATTTATAAAAAAAACTCAAATAAAAAATAGTTAATGGATTGCTAAAGACTAAGTATAGATTGCTTTAAGAGCATAAAGACCCAGAGAGGTATAGACATAAGATGTTTGTATTTTTCTTTTTCTCCATGGATTCCACCAAATGCTCCCAGGAAGATAGGGAAGTATTCTGAGAAAGTGTCTTTAATGGTATCATTTCTTGGATAGGTGGAGAGACAAAGAACAGCAACAGCAGCCAAAACTCCTCTCAGAACCATTTCCTAATTTTTTGCATAGAACAAAAGCTGTAATCTTCAGGGGCAAGAGTAACAGAAACTGTTACATTAGGACACTCAATGGAAAACCTTTGCAGCTATGGAAAGGAACAGGCCGAAATGTCTAATGTCAGGAGGAATAAGAACTAGGCTCAGCCATATTGCTAGAAAGTGGGTCACTGTGAAGGCCATATCCCTGTGACTGAGTTTAAAGTACCTAACGCAGGGCTTCCTGGAAACATCAGAAATCCCTTCTCTGTTTCCCACTAGTCCACTAACATGCATCGACTGAAAATAACAGTAGAATACAGATGAGAATTCGTCAAGAAATAGATTATCTCTGGAGAACAGCGAAAATAGAATAAATAAAGCAAGCAGGGAACAATATTAACAAACTGAACTCAGCCATATAGAATAAGGATAACATTACAGTCAATTGAGATCAATCCCAGAATGCAAGGCTGGTTCAATATTCAAAAATTCAATCAACCGAATTTCCATAGTAACAGACTAAATAAGAAAAAATATATATCATTTCAATAGATGCAGAGAAAATAAGAAAATTCAATATCTATTTATGATAAAAACTATAACTAAATGAAACTTGGGGCAAAGTCCAGTGGTAGAGTGCATGCTTAGTATGCATAAGGCCCTAAATTCAAAACCCAGCATACATACACCAAAAAAAAAAAAAAACTACTAGTAAAAAATGAATAGACATTTTCTAACTTGATAAAAGGCATTGAATAAATGTAATGTGCCAGACACATAGCTTATATTATCTCAAAACTTTTTTCAGCAGTTGTGAAATAGACATCATTAATATCCTAAGATAGGAACAAACTGAGGAATAGAGATGAACTGACGTTTTTACAAACAATATCTAGTAAACAACAGATGGATTTCAATTCACATCTATCTGGACAAAGAGTCTACTGTTTTACTATAATATTTTTCATTTAAGATTGAAAAAGAAACAGAAATTTTAGTTCAAAAAATGGATCACGAATTAGCATGGGTAACATGGTAGAAAATCAGTAATTTTATCAATCTTTTTTTTTTCAAGAAATGTAATGTTTGGTGAGGTAAATCTTATAATAAAAAAGAAGAAAAATACCTAAGTATATATCAGTTGTCAAAATTTCTTGTATCTTATAAAACTTAAAAAAATAAAAGATTCTACTGAAAAAAATAGATCTATGTATTCAAAAGCAGGTGACTTATAATTTTACTTTTAAGAAATAATCAGAGATGATCACAGATACATATGTATGAAAGCTTCTATTCCAATATTTATGATAGTAAATGGAATGGAAGGTTTTCATGTTCAATAAAAAGGGAGATATTACCTTAATTTCATGTTAGGACATTAAGATTACAAGGCAGACAACTAAATAGAGTACAACAATATTGGGAAATTTTGCTTTGGATATTTTAAAGATAGATAGAGTTAGAATGGGACGAATGCAAACAGAGCTTTGATTTTGTGACCTGTTCTATTCTTCTGAATAACTTTCTACATTTTCTTCTTTTTTCCACAATGAACACTTATAACTTGAAATAACAGACATACAAAAAAGAATTAATCACAGTGAAGCACAGTGTTAGGAGGGAGTTACTGCAGATTCAATGAGACACAGGGGTTGATAGCTGGTTGTGCATTTTGACCAATTCTCCATTTATTCTTACAAAACAGCACCCATGCAAAAGTCTGTGAGAAGTTATGCTCTCTCTAAAGTCACTCCTATACGTCTCTTTCCAGAGTCCAGGCATCTCTGTATACAATATTATTTGCCATGTTGCTGCAGATTAACAAGCCTGTTTGGGGTGCTCTCAGACCATTCTCATCATGGTCTCTTTTTTTCTGTTTTGTAGCTATGATACCATTGGAAATGAGCAATAAATCATTTGTCACTGAATTCATCTTCTTGGGATTTTCCAACCACTCCAACCTACAGGGCTGGTTGTTTCTGCTCTTTCTGGTCATTTACCTGACCACTCTCCTGGGGAACATGCTCATAATAGTGGCCACCAGGGTCCGTCCTGCTCTCCACACTCCAATGTACTTTTTCCTCAGCAATTTGAGCTTCTTGGACGTCTGCTAAACATCCAGCACCCTCCCAGTACTGCTGGTGAACTTCGTCTGAAAAAAGAAAACCATTTCTTATGAGGGCTGCCTTTCCCAGATCTTCTTTTTGGTGACAAGTGCTGGCACAGAAGGTTTCTTACTGGCTGTGTGGCCAGTATGACTGCTGTGTGGCTACCTGCCGTCCTCCTCAGTACCCAGTAATCATGAGTGTGAAGGTCTGTGTTGGCCTGGTGACTGGGTCCTGGCTGTGTGGGTTGGTGAATTTGGTCACACACACGGTGCTGGCCATCACACTCACTCTGTGTGGGCCCTAACAGTTTAGCCACTTTCTCTGTGACACCCCATTGCTCCTGAAGCTCTCCTGCTCAGACACCTCCGTCAATGAGTCTGTGCTCCACATTGTCAGTGCCACCATGGGCCTGAGCCCCTGCCTTTTCACTGCAGGCTCCTATGCACTCATCGTGGTGGCCATCCTGTGGATTCCCTCTGCCCAGGGCAGGAGGAAGGCCTTCTTCACCTGTTCGTCCCCCCTCACTGTTTTGGTGGTCTTCTATGGAACAGCCAACTTCCACTATGACAGGCCCAGAGAAGGCTGGACATGGACACCCTGGTCTCTGTGCTCTTCTGTGTGGTGAGCCCCCTGTTGAGCCCCGTCATTCACAGCCTCAGAAGCAATGAGGTCCAGAGTGCCCTGAGCAAGCTGGCTAGAGGGTGTGCATCTCTTTGCATGATCAAAGTCTAGACCAATCTTCAAACTGGAGTATACATTCATCTGAAAAAAGATGCCTTTCAGGGAGTTGTAGGCACCTGGTTAGAGAGTCTGTATTTGAAGCTTTAACTCCAACTCCCGCTTTTAAAATCTCTGAGACTCTTTTCTCTCCTCTTTTCACAAACACCCTTTTCCCACTTTCAGGTTCAAGTGTGTCAGACACCTAGTGTGGGTGTTCAGGACCATCTCTGTCATTCTGTGTTCTCCCCACACCAGAGGGACAGAAAGTACAAGAACCTCGTTTCCCACCCTCCCCCGACTTCAGGCCTCCATTTTAAGAAGTTCTGTCAAGATTAGCCAAACACTAGGCAGAGAGAGGAAGAAAGGAAAGGAAAAAAGAGGGTTCAGCAGCAGCAAACCAGCCCTGTAGAGGCAGGAACTAATCTCCTTAGTGCCAGGAGCTGTGTGTGCAGGCTCCTAGACAGCTGTTCCTGAATGTGGGTCACAGTAGCGTGGAATGAGCGTCTCTTTCCAGGGAAGCTAGGGTTTCCATATATGGGGTGGTGTCACCTGCTCTATTTTTCTTTTATCTTCCAGATCTCCCAACCATTTTATAACTTTTTTCTGTGTCAACTTCCTCTACCCTAAGTCATCAAGAGTCGTTCTTCATCTCTACCTGACCACGGTGGCACTGACCACAATAGTGGTTTACATCAGAGATGGTTCTAGATAACAGATCTGAGGAGGTAGTTTGGATGTCTGGCCTGACGGAATTGAATATGTTTATGATGTCACAGCCCATGGGAAAGGAGACCTGATAATTCCTGGTGTGCAATGACCCAACAGAGACTTTAAGTTATCGTGGCCTGAAATCCAATGTCTATGGAAAACTGAGCTTTGGAATAACACCATCGACCTTCAGGGTGGGAATGAACATTACATCATGACTACAGACTGCTGTTACTGACTGGAGTGGGAGACTTACAGAAAGAAAATGATAGGTTCAAGCATTATATTCCTCCTTCAAGTCAGGTTCAGATCATCAGAAATATTTTCTCTCTGGAACTGATATAGGTTAATATCAGAATAAAACATTTAATTCTCCAAATTGCAGATGTACAAAGAAAATTATAAATCCACAATTTCTCCAGGTCTCTCTTATGTAAATTAGGACACTAATGGGGGAATGATTGAGACCCTCTTAATTAGAATGGCAAAATACCAGTGGAATTAGACAAATCTCAGAGCCTTGAACCCTGAAATCTCCATTAACCCTCTTTGCTGTCAGAAGCAGCCCCTCCTCCCCCAAGGAGACTAGCTTTCCCTAAATTGAAGACCCTATGGAGACTCTACCTGGGCAGTTCTCTTTTTTTTTTAAGAGAGAGTGAGAGAGGAGAGGAGAGGAGAGGAGAGGGGAGAGAGAGAGAGAGAGAGAGAGAGAGAGAGAGAGAGAGAGAGAGAGAAAATTTTTAATATTCATTTTCTAGTTCTTGGCAGACACAACATCTTCGTTGGTATGTGGTGCTGAGGATTGAACCCAGGACATACGCGTGCCAGGCAAGCGCACTACTGCTTGAGCCACATCCCCAGCCCAATTGTCTTTAAGATGCTCATCCATCATCCCACATTGCCACCAGACTCTTAATTGGGGTCTGATCCTAGAACGCCTCAGGTAAGAGTATAAAATATAGCCCAGGAGAGTATAAGGGTCACACCAAAATAAAAGGTAAATGTTTTACTGTATTTTGTTAAAAGGAGCCTTAAGAATATATAAAAGAATTTGTTTGCATTTTCTAGACCAAAGAAGTCAGGATATATTGCTGGATCATCTTGAATGCAGTCACAGAGACGTAATCACCAGAAATGTTAGGGCCAAGGTTTTTCCTGAGCCATGGAGAGTGGCTATTAGACTCTCTTTGGTTGATAGACTGAAATCTGGACTCAGTGTTTGCTTAAGCTCAATGACCAATATGATCCTGGAATAATGGAGAGGATGGTGATCAGAAATAAATAAGGTGTTTGATGGCGTGTTATGTGACCCCTTCCCTGGCCTCACAGCTGGATCTGGAGGAGTGCCTGGAGCACCAGCCTTCGCCAAGTCTTCCTGGACATGCGTTCAGAAGGCAGCACCAGATCCTTGTGAAACCCGCAGCCGCTGACCTCGGCTGCCTGGGAAGACATTAACAGATGGCATCGTTGAAAGGGGCTCCCTGATTTCAGTAAGAATAAGGGGACCCTGATGTAGAAGAGGCCATGTGGTGGAGCAGTGATCAGAACATTTGAATCTGTAGAGATTTTTGACAGTGGTAAATGATCGTGATATTTATAGATGGGAAAAAATGGGCACCCTCCTAGAATAGTGCCTGTCCCATGTAATGTTAAACTCTTCATTTCACACTTCATTGGTGCATTTTAGTGGTCCATAATGGTGGGATTTGCTGACACATATTTGAACATGCACACAAAATAACCGTGAACTTTGGCCAATATCATTCCAATATTTCTCTTTTCCTCACCTCCTCCTCTGGTGCCTTGACTCTACTGATCTTCCTTCAACTTTCCCCCTCTAGCTTTAACAGAGAAAAAAACATACGGCCCTTAGCTTTCTGAGTTGCTTATTTTCCCTTAATATTCTGAAGATCCATCCATCTTACAGCATGACATAATTTCGTTCTTCGTTATGGCTGAATGAAATTCCAGTGTGCATATACCACATGTTCTTTATCCATTCGTCCACTGATGTCACCTTGGCTGGTTCATGGGCATGTATGTGTCATTATAGTATGATGACTTCGATCCGCTCTGATAAATACCAAGCAGAGGTAGAGCTGGGTCGCAGGGTGGTCCATGGCTATTCCTGAGGAGCCTCCATCCCGATTTCTGTGGTGGTTGTGCTGATTTACATGCCCACCAACAGGGTGAGAGTGTTCTTTTCTCTCCAATTCTCTCCTTGTCACACTCATTTCTGTTTGTATTCTTGGTGGTTGCCTTTGTCACTGAAGTGAGATGAAATCTCAGGGTAGTCTTGACTTGCAAGTATTTTCATATATTTGTTGGCCACTCACATATTTTCTACTAAGACGTGTCTGTTTAGTTCATTTAGTTTCCCATTTGGTAATTGGGTTATTTGATAACTGGGTTATTTAATAATTGTGGGTTTGATGTTAAGTTTTTTGAGTTCTTTATTAATATTCTGAATATTCATCCTCTTTTAGAAGAGCACCTCATAAAGATTTTCTCCCTTTCCATAGGTTCTCTCTTCATATTCTAATTGTCTCCTTTGCTCTGCTCTTAATTTGATGCCATCCTATTAGCTAACTCTTGGTGTTATCTTCTGAGCTTTGGCATCCTATTGAGAAAGTCATTGCCTCTGCCTGTAGGTTTGAGTATTGACTTTGTTTTTTCCTAGAAACTGCATAATTTCTGGTCTAGTACCTGTGTCTTTAATGCATTTTGAGTTGATTTTATTCAGGGTGAGGGATAGTTCAGGTCTCATTCTTCTGCATTTGGACAGGGGTGTAGAAAGACTATTTCAGAGAGTAGATGTTAAAGACTTGGGTGCAGAAGAACTGTTGCAGAGAGCAGAAGTTGGAGACTGAGGTGCAGAAGGACTGTTACAGAAAGCAGAGTTTGGAGACTGGAGTGCACAACGATCGTTGCAGAGAGCAGAGTTTTCAGACTGAGGTGCAGAAGGAATGTTGCAGAGAGCAGATGTTGGAGACTCGGGTTCAGAATGACTGTTGAAGAGAGCAGAGGTTTGAGACTGGGGTGAACAAAGATCGTTGCAGAGAGCAGAGATTGGAGACTGGTGTGTAGAAGGACTGTTACAGAGAGCAGAGTTTGGAGACTTGGTTGCAGAAGGATCTTACAGAAAGCAGAGTTTTGAGACTGAGGTGCAGAAGTACTGTAACAGGGAGCAGAGTTTGGAGACTGTGGTGCAGAAGGACTGATACAAAAAGCAGAGGTAGGAGACCTGGGTGCAGAAGGACCATTACAGAGTGCAAAAAGTTGTAGACTGCGGAACAGAATGACTGTTACAGAGAGCAGAGATTGGAAATTGGGGAGCAGAAGGACTGTTTCAGAGAACAGATTTTGGAGACTGGGTTGCAGCAGGACAGTTGAAGAAAGCAGATGTTGGATACTGGGTTGGAGAAGGAATGTTACAGAGAGCAGAGGTTTAGAAACTGAGGTGCAGAAGGACCTTACAGAAAACAGAGGTTGGAAACTGGGGTGCAGAAGGAGTGTTAAGGAGAGGAGACGTTGGAGACTGGGGTGCAGTAGGATCGTTGCAGAGAGCAGATGTTGGAGACTGGGGTGCAGAAGGATTGTTGCAAGAGCAGAGGTTGGAAACTGGAGTGCAGAAGGACGGTTGCAGAGAGCAGAGGTTGGAGACTGAAGTGCAGAAAAGCTGTTACAGAGAGCAGAGTTTGAAAGTGAGGTGCAGAAGGATTGTTGAAGACAGCAGAAGTTGGAGACGGAGTTGCAGAAGAATCATTGCAGAGAGCAGAGGTGGAGACTGGGCTGCAGAAGGATCGTTACAGAGAGCAGAGGTGAGAGACTGGGGTGCAGTAAGACCGTTAAAGAGAGCAGAGGTTGGAGACTCTCGTGCAGAAGGAATGTTTCAGAGAGCAGAGTTTGGAGACTGGCGTGCAGAAGGCCTGCTACAGAGAGCAGACTTTTGAGGCTGGGTTGCAGAAGGACTGTTACAGAGAGGAGAGGTTGGATACTGGGTTGCAGAAGGACTGATAAACAGAGCAGAGGTTGAAGACTGGGGTGTAGAAGGACTGTTGCAGAGAGCAGACGTTGGAGACTTGGGTGCAGAAGGACTGTTGCAGAGAGCATAATTTGGAGACTGAGGTGCAGAAGGACTGTTACAGAGAGCAGAGTTTGGAGACTGGTGTGCAGAAGGACTGTTGCAGATAGCAGAGGTTGGAAACTGCAGTGAAGAAGGACTGTTTCAGGGAGAAGGTGTTGGAGACATGGGTGCAGAAGGACTATTTGCAGAGAGTAGAATTTGGAGACTGAGGTGCAGAAGACTGTTGCAGATAGCAGAGGTTGGAGGACTGGGGTGCAGAAGGACTGATACAGAAAGCAGTGGTTGGGGACTGAGGTGCAGAAGGACTATTTCAGACAGCAGTGTTTGGAGACTGCAATACAGGAGGACTGTGACAGAGAGCAGAGGTTGGAGACTGGAGTGGAGAAGAACTGTTTCAGAGTGCAGACCTTGGAGACTGGTGTGCAGAAGAACTTATGCAGAAAGTACACGCAGGAGACTGAGATGCAGAAAGACTGTTAAAGAGAGCAGAGTTTTGAGACTGGGGTGAAGAAGGACTGATTCAGAGAGCAGAGTTTGGAGACTTTTGTGCAGAAGGCTGTTACAGAGAACAGAGTTTGGAGACTGGGTACAGAAGGGCAGTTACAGAGAGCAGAGTTTGGAGACTGGGTTGCAGAAGAATATTACGTAGAGCAGAGTTTGGAGACTCCGGTGCAGAAAGAATTGTTACAGAGGGTAGAGGTTGGCGAGTGGGGTGCAGTAGTATTATTGCAGAGAGCAGAGGTTGGAGACTGGTGGTGCAGGAAGGATCATTGCAGAGAGCAGAGGTTGAAAACTTGGGTGCAGAAGGACGGTTGCAGAGAGCAGATGATGGAGACTGGGATGCAGAAGGATCGTTGCAGTGAGCAGAGATTGGAAACTGGGTTGCAGAAGGACTGTTACACAGAGCAGAGTTTGAATACTGGAGTGTAGAAGGGACTGTTGCAGAGAGCAGAGTTTGGAGTCTGGAATGCAGAAGGACTGTTCCAGATAGCAGAGGTTGGAAACTGGGGTGAAGAAAGACTGTTGCAGGGAGCACGTTTTGGAGACATGGGTGCAGAAGGACTTTTGCAGAGAGTAGAATTTGGAGACTGAGGTTCAGAAGGACAGTTGCAGATAGCAGATGTTGGAGACTGGGGTGAAGAAGGACTTATACATAAAGCAGAGTCTGGGGTATGAGGTTCAGAAGGACCATAAGAGACAGCAGAGTTTGGAGACTGCAATACAGAAGGACTGTTCCAGAGAGCAGAGGTTGGAGACTGGAGTGGAGAAGAAGTGTTTCAGAGTGCAGACTTTGGAGACTGGTGTGCACAAAAAATTTTGCAGAGAGTAGAGTTCGGAGACTGAGATGCAGAAAGACTGTTAAAGATAGCAAAGTTTGGAGACTTTAGTGCCGAAGGACTGATACTGAGAGCAGAGTTTGGAGACGGGGGTGCAGAAGGCTGTTACAGAGAGCAGAGGTTGGAGACTGGGTACATAAGTGTTGTTACAGAGAGCAGAGTTTTAAGACTGGGTTGCAGAAGAATATTACGTAGAGCAGAGTTTGGAGACTGTGGTGCAGAAGGATTGTTACAGAGAGCAGAGGTTGGAGACTGGTGTGCAGTAGGATCGTTTCAGAGAGCAGAGTTTGGAGACTTGGGTGCAGAAGGACGGTTGCTGAGAGCAGATGTTGGAGACTGGGATGCAGAAGGTTCGTTGCAGAGAGCAGAGATTGGAAACTGGTTTGCAGAAAAACTGTTACACAGAGCAGAGGTTGAAGACTGGAGTGTAGAAGGACTGTTGCAGAGAGCAGAGTTTGGAGACTGGGGTGCAGAAGGACTGTTATAGAGAGCAGATGTTAAAGACTGAGATGCAGAAAGACTCTTACAGAGAGCAGAGTTTGGAGACTGCGGTGCAGAAGGCTGTTACAGAGAGCAGAGGTTGGATACTGGGTGCAGAAGGGCTGTTACAGAGAGCAGAGTTTATAGACTGGGTTGCAGAAGAATATTACGTAGAACAGAGTTTGGAGACTGAGGTGCAGAAGGATTGTTACAGAGAGCAGAGGTTGACGACGGAGGTGCAGTAGGATTATTGCAGAGAGCAGAGGTTGGAGACGGGGGTGCAGAAGGCTGTTACAGAGAGCAGAGGTTGGAGACTGGGTACAGAAGGTTTGTTACAGAGAGCAGAGTTTTGAGACTGGGTTGCAGAAGAATATTACATAGAGCAGAGTTTGGAGACTGGGGTGCAGAAGGATTGTTACAGAGAGCAGAGGTTGACGACGGGGGTGCAGTAGGATTATTGCAGAGAGCAGAGGTTGGAGACTTGGGTGCAGAAGGACGGTTGCAGAGAGGAGATGTTTGAGACTGGGTTGCAGAAGGATCATTGCAGAGAGCAGAGATTGGAAACTGGGTTGCAGAAGAATATTACATAGAGCAGAGTTTGGAGACTGTTGTGCAGAAGGATTGTTACAGAGAGCAGAGGTTGGCGACTGGGGTGCAGTAGGATTACTGCAGAGAGCAGAGTTTGGAGACTTGGGTGCAGAAGGACGGTTGCAGAGAGCAGATGTTTGAGAATGGGATGCAGAAGGATCTATGCAGAGAGCAGAGATTGAAATCTGGGTTGCAGAAGGACTGTTACATAGAGAAGAGGTTGAAGACTGGAGTGTAGAAGGACTTCTACAGAGAGCAGAGTTTGGAGACTGGGGTGCCAAAGGACTGTTACAGAGAGCAGAGTTTGGAGACTGGGGTGCAGAAGGACTGATACAGAAAGAAGAGTTTGTAGATTGGGTCGAGAATGAACCTTACAGAGAAAAGAGGTTGGAGACTGCAGTACAGAAGGACTGTTACAGAGTGCAGAGTTTGGAGACCAGGGTACAGAAGGAATGTTGCAGAGTGCAGAGGTCGGAGAATGGGATGCACTAGAACTGTTTTAGAGAGTAGATGTTAAAGACTGGGGTGCAGAAAAACTGTTGCAGAGAGCAGAAGTTGGAGACAGGCGTGCAGAAAAATTTTTGCAGGGAGCTGAGGTTTGAGACCGGGGTAAAAAAGGACTGTTACAGAGATCAGAGTTTGGAAATTAGGGTGCAGAAGAATCTTAGAGAGAGCAGAGATTGGAGATTGGGGTGCAGAGGAACTGTTGCACAGAGCAGAGGTTGGAGACTGGGGTTCAGAAGGACTGTTACAGAGAGCAGAGTTTGGAGACTGTGTGGCAGAAATATATTACATAGAGCAGAGGTTGGAGACTGAGGTGCAGAAGAAATGTTACCGAGAGCAATGGTTGGAGACTGGGGTGCAGAATGATTTTTTCAGGGAGCAGAGGTCGGAGACAGACATGCTGAAGGACTCTTGGAGACATCAGAGGTTGGATAATGGGGTGCAGAAGGACCGTTGAAGAGAGCATATTTTTGAGACTGAGGTGCAGAAGGATTGTTACAGAGACCAGAGGTTGGAGAGTGGGGTGAAAAAGGACTGTTACAGAGATCAGAGTTTGGAGATGGGGTGCAGAAGGATCTTTCAGAGTGCAGAGGTAGGAGACTGCGGTGCAGACGAACTGTTGCACAGAGCAGAGGTTTGAGACAGGGGTGAATAAGGACTCTTCCAGAGAGCAGAGTTTCGAGACTTTGTTGCAGAAAGTTCTTACATAAAGCAGAGGTTGGAGACTGAGGTGCAGTAGAAATGATACCAAGCGCAGAATTTGGATACTGGGGTTCAGAAAGACTGTTGTCGAGACCAGAGGTTGGAGACTGTCGTGAAGAAGGACCGTTGCAGAGAGCAGAATTTGGAAACTGGGTTTTAGAAGGATCTTACAGATAGCAGAGGTTTGAGACTGGGGTTCAGATGGACTGTTACAGAGACCAGAGGTTGGAGACTGAGTTGCAGAAAGACTGTTACTGAAAGCAGAGTTTAGAGACTGTGGTGCACAAGGATCCTTGCAGAGATCAGAGTTTTCAGACTGATGTACACAAAGACTGTTGCAGAGAGCAGATGTTGGAGACTGGGGTGCAGAAGGATCGTTGCAGAGAGCAGAGGCTAGAGACTGGGGTGCAATAGGACCATTGCAGAGGTCAGAGTTTGGGAACTGAGGTTCACAAAGATTGTTACAGAGAAGAGAAGTTGGATACTGGGGTGCAGAAGGACTGTTTCAGAGAGCAGAGTTTGGAAACTGGGGTTAAGAAAGAATGTGGTAGAAAGCAGAATTTGTAGACTGGGGTGCAGAAGGACTGTTACAGAGAGCAGAGTTTGGAGACAGGATTGCAGAAGGATCTTACTGAGAGCAGAGTTTGGAGACTGAGGTGGAACAAGACTGTTACAGAGAGCAACGTTTGGAGACTGGGGTGCAGAAGGATCATTGCAGAGAACCGAGTTTTCAGACTGAGGTGCAGAAGGACTGTTGGAGATTACAGAGGTTGGAGACTGGGGTGCAGAAGGACTGTTACAGAGAACAGAGGTTGGATACTGCGGTGAATAAGGCCTGTTATAGAGAGCAGAGTTTGGTGAAAGGATGCAGAACGACTGTTACAGAGGGTAGAGTTTGGAGACTGAGTTGCAGAAGGATCTTACAGAGAGCAGAGGTTGGAGACTGAGGTGCAGAAGGACTGCTACACAGAGTGGAGTTTGGAGACTGAGGTTTAGAAAGACCATTGCAGAGAGCAGAGGTGGAGACAGAGGTGCAGAAGGATTGTTACAGAGAGAAGAGGTTGGAGACTGGGGTGCAGAAGGACTGTTGCAAATTGCACAGGTGGGAGAATGAGGTGAAGAATGACTGTTGCAGGGTGCAGAGGACTGTTGAAGAGAGCAGAATTTGGAGACTGAGGTGCAGAATAACTGTTACAGAGAGCAGAGTTTAGAGACTGGGGTTCAGAAGGACTGATACAGAAAGCAGTGGTTGGAAACTGGGGTGCAAAAGGACCATTGCAGAGAGCAGAGTTTGGAGACTGCCACACAGGAAAACTGTTACAGAGAGCAGAGGTTGGAGAATGGTTTATAGAAGAACTGTTTCAGAGTGCAGATGTTGGAGACTGGGGTTCAGAGGAACTGTTGCTGAGAGAAGAGTTTGGAGACTCGGGTTCAAAAGAACTGTCGCAGAGAGCAGAGGTTGGAGACTGAGGTGCAGAAAGAATGTTACAGAGAGAAAAGTTTGGAGACTGGGGTGCAGAATTACTGATACAGAAAGCAGAGGTTGAGACTGAGGTGCAGAAGAACCGTTACAGAGAGCAGAGATTAGAGAATGGGGTGCAGAAGTAAGGTTGCAGAGTTCAGAGGTTGGAGACAAAGGTGCAGAAGGACTGCTGCAGAAAGCAGAGGTTTGAATCCGTGTTTCAGAAGGACTTATACAGAAAGCAGAGGTTTGAGACTGGGGTGCAGAAGGACCGTTAGAGAGAGCAGAGGTTGGAGACTACTGTACAGAAGAATTGTTACAGAGAGCAGAGGTTTGATACTGGAAAGTAGAAGTAATGTTGCAGAGAACAGATGTTGTAGACTGGGTTGCAGCAGGACCGTTTAGGAAAGCAGAGGTTGTAGACTGGGTTGGAGAAGAATGTTACAGAGAGCAGAGTTTTGAAACTGGGGTGCAGAATGACCTACAGAGAACAGAGGTTGGAGACTGGGGTGCAGGGGAGTGTTAAGGAGAGAAGTCGTTGGAGACTGGGGTGCAGAAGGAGTGTTGCAGAGAGCAGAAGTTGGAGACTGGGGTCCATAAGGATCGTTGCAGAGAGCAGAGGTGTGAGACAGGGGTGCAGAAGGACGGTTGCAGAGAGCAAAGGTTGGAGACTGAGGTGCAGAAAAACAGTTACAGAGAGCAGAGGTGGAGTCTGGGGTGCAGAAGGATCGTTGAAAGAGCAGAAGTTGGAGACTGAGTTGCAGAAGAATCGTTGAAGAGAGCAGAGGTGGAGACTGGGCTGCAGAAGGATTGTTACAGAGAGAAGACGTGGGAGACTGCGGTGCAGAAGGACTGTTACAGAGAGAACAGGTTTGAGACTGTGTTGCAGAAGGAATGTTGCAGAAAGAAGAGGTTGGAGACTGGGGTGCATAGGACTGTTTCAGACAGCAGAGGTTGGCGACTGAGATGAAGAAGGATTTTTATACAGAGCAATTTTTGGAAACTGGGGTGAAGAATTATGATACAGAAAGCAGAGGTGTGAGACTAGGTTGCAGAAGGACCGATACAGAGAGCAAAGGTGGCAGACTGGCGTGCAGAAGGACTGTTTCAGAGAGCAGAGTTTGGAGACTGGGGTGCATAAGGCCTGCTACAGAGAGCAGAGTTTGGAGACTGGGTTGCAGAAGGACTGTTATAGAGAGCAGACTTTTGAGGCTAGGTTTAAGAAGGATCTTACAGAGAGCAATGGTTGGTGACTGTGATGCCGGACGAATGTTACAGAGAGCAGTGATTAGAGAATGGGGTGCAGAAGGATCGTGCAGAGAGCAGAGGTTTCAGACTGAGGTTCAGAAGAACTGTAAGAGAGAAGAGGTTGGAGACTGAGTTGCAGCAGGACTGTTACAGAGAGCAGAGTTTGGTGACTGAGGTGCAGAAGGACTGTTACAGAAACAGAGGTTGGAAATTGGGGTACAGAGGGACCGTTACAGAGAGCAGAGGTTGAAGACTGCGGTATAGAATGACTGTAACAGAGAGCAGAGGTTTCAGAATAAGGTGCAGAAGGACTGTTACAGAGAGCAGAGGTTGGAGACTGGGGTGCAGCAGGACTGTTACACAGAGCAGAGGTTGAAGACTGGGATGTAGAAGGACTGTTGCAGAGAGCAGAGGCTGGAGACTTGGGTGAAAAAGGACTGTTGCCAAGAGCAGAATTTGGAGACTGAGGTGCAGAAGGACTGTTGAGAAGAGGAGACGTTGGAGACTGGGGTGCAGAAGAATCATTGCAGAGAGGAGAGTTTGGAGACTGAGGTGCAAAAAGACTGTTACAGAGAGCAGAGGTTAGAGACTGGGGTGCAGAAGGCCTGTTACGGAGAGCAGAGTGTGGAGAAGGCCTCCAGAAGGACTGTTACAAATCACAGAGTTTAGATACTGGGTTTAAGAAGGATTTAACAGAGAGCAGATATTGGGGACCCAGGTGCAGAAGGACTGTTACAGAGAGTCGAGGTTGAAGACTGAGGTGCAAAAGGATCGTAGCAGCGAACAGCGTTTTAAGACTGAGGTGCAGAAGCACTGCTGCAGAGACCACAGGTTAAAGACTGGGGAAGAGAAGGACTGTTGCAGAGAGCAGTGGTTGGAGACTGGGGTGCAGAAGTCTTGGTATAGAGAACAGACTTTGGAGATTGGGGTGCAGAAGGCCTGTTACAGAGAGGATAGTTGGGAGAAGGGGTGCAGTAGGACTGTTTGAGTGGGCAGAGTTGGGAGATTGGGTTGCAGAAGGATCTTACAGAGAGCAGATGTTGGAGACTGAGGTGTAGAATGATTGTTGCACAGAGAAGAGTTTGGAGACTGGGGTTCAGGAGGCCTGTTACAGAGAGCAGAGTTTGGAGACTGGGGTGCAGAAGGCCTGTTACATAGAGGCGAGGTTGAAGACTGGGGTGCAGAAGGACTGTTATAGAAAGCAAACTTTGGAGTCTCCGTGGCAGAAGTATCTTACAGAGAGCAGAGTTTGGAGACAGAGGTTCAGGAGGACTTTTACAGAGAGCAGTGGTTGGAGACTGGGGTTCAGATTGATCGTGTAGAGAGAAGAGGTTTCAGACTGAGGTGTAGATCGACTGTTACAGAAAACAGAGTTTGGAGACCTGAGGTGCAGAAAGACTGTTACAGAGAGCAGATGTTGAAGTCTGGGGTGCAGAAGGATTGTTGCAGAAAGCAAAATTTTCAGAATGAGGTGCAGAAGGGCTATTGCAGAGAGCAGATGTTGGAGACTGGGGTGCACAAGGTCCGTTGCAGAGACCAGAAGTTGGAGACTGCAGTACAGAAGGACTGTTGCAGGGAGCAGAGGTTGGAGACTAGGGAACAATAGGACTTTTTCAGAGAGCAGATGTTGGATACTGTTGTTCAAAGGACTGTTGCAGAAAGCAGAAGCTGGAGAAGGGGTTGCAGAAAGACTGTTGCAGAGAGCAGAGGTTGGAGACTGAGGTACAGATGGACGGAAAAGAAAGCAGAGGTTGGAGACTGCAGTGCAAAAGGACCTTTATAGAGAGCAGAGTTTGGAGACTGCGGTACAGAAGGACTGTTACAGAGAGCAGAGTATGGAGACTAGGGAGCATAAGGAGTGTTGCAGAGTACAGAGTTTGGAGACTGGGGTGCAGCAGGACCGCTGCAGAAAGCAGAGGTTGGAGACTGGCATGGAGAAGGAATATTACAGAGAGCAGAGTTTGGAAACTGGAGTCAAAAGGATATTTCAGAGAGCAGAGGTTGGAGACTGGGGTGGAGAAGTATCGTTGCAGACAGAAGAGTTTGGACACTGGAGTTCAGAAAGACTGTTGCAGAGAGCAGATTTTTGAGACTGAAGTGCAGAAGGACTGTTTAGAGAGCAGATGTTGGAGACTGGGGTGCAGAAGGACTCTTGCAGATAGCAGAGGTTGAAGACTGAGGTGGAGAAGGAGTGTTACACAGAACAGAGTTTGGAGACTGGGGTGCAGAAGCACTGTTGCAGACAGCAGAGTTTTAAGACTGAGGTACAGAAGGATCATTGCAGAGAGCTGAGGTGGAGACTTGGCTGCAGAAGGACTGTTACACACAGCACACGTTGCAGCCTGGGGTGCAGAAAGAATTTTGCAGACAGCGGAGCTTGGAGACTGGGGTTCAGAAAGACTTTTGCAGAGAGCAGAGGTTGGAGACAAGGGTGCAAAAGGATGGTTGCAGACAGCAGAGTTTAGGGACTGGGGTGCAGAAGGACCATTGCAGAGGTCAGAGTTTGGGGACTGAGGTGCAGAAGGATTGTTACAGAGAACAGAAGTTGAAGACTGGGGTGCAGAAGGACTGTTGCGAAGAGGAGAGTTTGGAGACTGGGGTTTAGAAGACTGTTGAAGAGAGCAGAGGTTGGACACTGTGGTGCAGAAGGCCTGTTACAGAGAGCAGAGGTTGGAGACTGTTGTGCAGAAAGACTGTTACAGAGAGCATAGTTTGGAGACTTAGTTGCAGACGGATCTTACAGAGAGCATAGGTAGGAGACTGAGGTTCAGAAGGACTGTTACAGAGAGCAGAGGAAGGAGACTGGGGTGCAGGGCAGTCGTTGCAGAGAACAGAGATTTCAGACTGAAGTGCAGAAGGACTGTTGCAAAGAGCCGATTTTGGAGACTGGGGTGCAGAAGGACTGTTATGGAGAGCAGAGTTTGGAGACTTGGTTGCAGAAGGATCTTACAGAAAGAAGAGTTTGGAGACTGAGGTGCAGAAGGACTGTAAGAGAGAGCAGAGTTAGGAGACTGTGGTGCAGAAGGACTGATACAAAAAGCAGAGGTTGGAGACTAGGGTGCAGAAAGACCATTACAGTGTGCAGAAGTTTGAGACTGCGGTACAGAAGGACTGTTACAAAGAGTAGAGATTGGAAATTGGGGAGCAGAAGGACTGTTTCAGAGAACAGAGTTTGAAGACTGGGTTGCAGCAGGACCGTTGAAGAACCAGAGGTTGGAGACTGGGTTGGAGAAGGAATGTTACAGAGAGTAGAGTTTGGAAACTGGGGTGCAGAAGGACCTTAGAGAGAACAGAGTTTGGAGACTGGGATGCAGAAGGAGTGTTAAGGAGAGGAGACGTTGGAGACTGGGGTGCAGAAGGATCGTTGCAGAGAGCAGATGTTGGAAACTGGGGTGCAGAAAAACTGTTACAGAGAGCAGAGTTTGGAGAGTGAGGTGCAGAAGGATGGTTGAAGAGAGCAGAAATTGGAGACTTAGTTGCAAAAGAATGGTTGCAGAGAGCAGAGGTAGAGACTGGGTTGAAGAAGGATTGTTACAGAGAACAGATGTGAGAGACTTGGGTGCAGAAGGTCTGTTACAGAGAGAACAGGTTGGATACTGGGGTGCAGAAGGAATGTTGCAGAATGCAGAGGTTGGAGACTGGGGTTCAGAAGGACTGTTGCAGAGAGCAGAGTTTGGAGACTGAGATGCAGAAGGACTGTTACACAGATAAGACGTTGGAGACTGGGGTGAAAAAATTATGATACAGAAAGCTGAGGTGGGAGACTGGGGTGCAGAAGGACCGTTACAGAGAGCAGGGGTTTGAGACTGGCGTGCAGAAGAACTGTTTCAGAGAGAAGAGTTTGGAGACTTGGGTGCAGAAGAATTGTTACAGAGAGCAGAGGTTGGAGACTGGGGTGCAGACGGACTTTTACAGAGAGCAGAGGTTGAAGACTGGGGTCCAGAAGGACTGTTGCAGAGAGCAGAGGTTGGAGACTTGGGTGAAGAAGGACTGTTGCAGAGAGCAGAATTTGGAGACAGAGGGTCAGAAGGACTGTTTAGGAGAGAAGACGTTGGAGAGTAGGGTGCAGAATGATCATTGAAGAGAGCAGAGGTTGGAGACTGAGATGCAGAACGCCTGTTACAGAGAGCAGAGTGTGGAGAAGGGCTCCAGAAAAACTGCTACAGATCACAGAGTTTAGAAACTCTTTTGAAGAAGGATCTAACAGAGAGCAGATGTTGGGGACTTAGGTGCAGAAGGACTGTTACAGAGAGTAGAGGTTGGAGACTGAGGTTCAAAAGGATCATAGCAGAGAACAGCGTTTTAAGACTGAGGTGCAGAAGGACTGTTGCAGAGACCATAGGTTGGAGACTGGGGTGCAGAATTACTGTTGCAGAGA
The DNA here is from genome assembly GCF_052094955.1 of Ictidomys tridecemlineatus. NCBI lineage: Eukaryota > Metazoa > Chordata > Mammalia > Rodentia > Sciuridae > Ictidomys > Ictidomys tridecemlineatus. The sequence continues at coordinate 24,994 of NW_027524060.1, forward strand.
GCAGACGTTGGAGATTGGGGTGCAGAAGGCTTGTTATAGAGAAAAGAATTTGGAGACTTAGGTGCAGAAGGCGTGTTTCAAAGAGGAGAGTTCAAAGAAGGGGTGCAGAAGGTCTGTTAGAGAGTGCAGAGTTGGGAGACTGGGTTGCAGAAGGATCTTACAGAGAGCAGATTTTGAAGACTTAGGTGTAGAATGATCATTGCAGAGAGAAGAGGTTGGAGACTGGGATGCAGAAGGCGTATTACAGAGAGCAGAGTTTGAAGACTGGGGTGCAGAAGGACTGTTATATAGAGCAGAGTTAGAGACTGAGTGGCAGAAGGATCTTACAAACAGCAGAGTTTGGAGACTGAGGTGCAGGAGGACTGTTACAGAGAGCAATGTCTGGAGACTGGGATTCGGATGGATCCTGCAGAGAGAAGAGGTTTCAGACTGAGGTGTAGTTCGACTGTTATAGAGAGCAGAGGTTAAAGACTGAGGTGCAGAAGGACTGTTAAGGGGAGCAAATTTTGGAGACTGTGTTGCAGAAGGATCTTACATTGAGCAGAGATTGGAAACTGAGGTGCAGAATGACTGTTACAGATAGGAGATGTTGAAGTCTGGGGTGCAGAAGGATTGTAGCAGAGAGCAAAATTTTCAGATTGAGGTGCAGAAGGACTTTTGCAGAGAGCAGATGTTGGAGACTGTATGTAGAAGTTTCGTTGCAGAGAGCAGAAGTTGGAGACTGCACTACAGAAGGACTGTTGCAGAGAGCAGAGGTTGGGTACTAGGGTACCCAAAAACATTTTCAGTGAGAAGATGTTGGAAACTGTTGTTCAGAAGGACTGTTGCAGGGAGACAAAGATGGAGAATGGGATGCAGAAGGACTTTTGCAGAGAGCAGAGGTTGGAGACTGAGGTACAGATGGACGGACAAAGAAAGCAGAGGTTGGAGACTGGCTTGCAAAAGGACCTTTACAGAGAGCAGAGTTTGGAGACTGCGGTACAGAAGGACTGTTACAGAGAGCAGAATTTGGAGACTGGGGAGCAGAAGGAGTGTTGCAGAGTACAGACGTTGCAGACTGGGGTGCAGCAGGACCGTTGCAGAAAGCAGAGTTTGGAGACTGGCGAGGAGAAAGAATATTACAGAGATCAGTGTTTGGAAACTGCGGTCAGAAAGATCTTTCAGAGAGCAGACGTTGGAAACTGGGGTTCTGAAGGATCGTTGCAGACAGCAGAGTTTGGACACTGAGGTGCAGAAGGACTGTTGCAGAGGGCAGATGTTGGAGACTGGGGTGCAGATGGACTGTTTAGAGAGCAGATGTTGGAGACTGGGGTGCAGAAGGACTCTTTCAGAGAGCAGAGGTTGAAGACTGAGGTGGAGAAAGACTGTTACAGAGGACAGAGTTTGGAGACTGGGGTGCAGAAAGACTGTTGCAGAGAGCAGAGGTTTAAGACTGAGGTACAGAAGGATCATTGCAGAGAGCAGAGTTGGAGTTGGGATGCAGAAGCACTGTTACACAGAGCACACTTTGCAGAGTGGGGTGCAGAAGGAATTTTGCAGACAACAGAGGTTGTAGACTGGGGTGAATAAGGACTGTTGCAGATAGCAGAGTTTGGATATGAGGTGCAGAAAGACTGTTACAGAGAGCAGAGGTTGTAGACTGGGGTGCAGAAGGACTGATACAGAAAGCAGAGGTTGGAGACTGGGGTGCAGAAGGACCGTTACAGAGAGAAGTGTTTGGAGACTGCGGTACAGAAAGACTGTTACAGAGAGTAGAGTTTGGCGACTGGGGTGCAGAAGGAGTGTTTCAAAGAACAGAGTTTGGAGACTGAGGTGCAGAAGGACTGTTTCAGAGAGCAGAGTTTTCAGAAATGTTGCAGAAGGATGTTACAGAGAGCAGAGATTGTAGACCGAGGTGCAGCAGGACTGTTACAGAGAGCAGAGTTTGGAGACTGGGGTGCAGAAGGATTGTTATAGAGAACAGACTTTGGAGACTGAGATGCAGAAGGCCTGTTATGGAGAGGAGAGTTGGAGAAGGCGTGCAGAAGGACTGTTAAAGAGGGCAGAGTTTGGAGACTGGGTTGCAGAAGAAACTTACAGAGAGCAAATGTTGGAGAGTGCGGTGCAGAGCAACTGTAACAGAGACTAGAGGTTGGAGACTGAGGCACAGAAAGATTGTTACAGAGAGCAGAGGACTGTTGCAGATACCAGAGGTTGGAGACTAAAGGACTGTTGCAGAGTGCAGATGTAGGAGACTGTGATGCAGAAGGACTGTAACAAAGAACAGAGGTTTGCGACTGGGGTGCAGAAGGACTGATAAAGAGAGCAGAGTTTGAAGAGTGGGGTGCAGAAGGATCGTTGGAGACATCAGAGTTTCCAAACTGTTGCAGACATCAGATGTTGGAGACTTGGGTGCAGAAGGACTGTTACAGAGAGGAGATGTTGGAGACTCGGATACAGAAGGATCGTTGCATAGAGCAGAGGTTGGACACTGGGGTACAGAAGGATTGTTACATGGAGCAGAGGTTTAAGACTGCGGTGAAGAAGGACTGTTACTGAGAGCAGATATGGGAGACAGGGGTGCAGGACTGATACAGAGCAGAAGTTGGAGACTGAGGTACAGAAGGACTGTTACAGAGAGCAGAGGTTGGAGACTAGGGTGAAGAAGGATTATGGCAGAGAGCAGAGTTTTCAAACTGAGGAACAGAAGAACTGTTGCAGAGAGCAGATGTTGGAGAATGGGGTGCACAAGGACTGTTGCAGCGAGCAGAGGTTGGAGACTGGGGTGCAGAGGGATCGTTGCAGAGAGCAGAGGTTGGAGACTGGGGTGCAGAAGGACTGATACACAGAGCAGAGTTTGGAGCCTGGGTGCAGAAGGTCTTTTACAGAGAGCAGAGTTTGGAGAGTGACGTGCAGAAGAACTGTTACAGAGAGCAGATTTTGGAGACTGGGTTGCAGAAGGATCTTACATAGAGCAGAGGTTGGAGACTGAGGTGTACAAGCACAGTTACAGAGAGTAGAGGTTGGAGACTCAGGTGCAGAAGAACCGTTGCAGAGACCAGAAGTTGAAGACTGAGGTGCAGAGGATTCTTACAGAGAGCAGAGTTTGGAGACTGGGGTCTATTCGGACTGTAACAGAGAGCAGAGGTTTGAGAGTAAGGTGCAAAGGGACAGTTAAACAGAGCACAGTTTGTAGACTGGGGTGCAGAAGGACTGATACACAAAGCAGAGTTTGGAGACTTGGGTGTAGAAGTACCCTTACGGAGAGCAGAGGTTGGAGAATGCAGTACAGAAGGACTGTTATAGAGAGCAGAGGTTGGAGACTGGGGTGAAGAAGGACTGCTGCAGAGAGCAAATTTTGGAGACTGGGGTGCAAAAGGACTGTTGCAGAGAGCAGAGGATGGAGACTGGGTTGCAGAAGGACTGTTGCAGAGAGCAGAGGTTGCAGACTGAGTTGCAGAAGGACTGTTACAGAGGGAAGAGTTATGAGATTGTGGTGCAAAACGACCGATAAAGAAAGCAGAGGTTGGATACTGGGGTGCATAAGAACCCTTACGGAGAACAGCATTTGGAGACTTCCTTACAGAAGGACTGTTACAGAGAGCAGAGGTTGGAGACTGGGGTGCAAAAGAACTGATGTAGAAAGTAGAGGTTGGAGACTAAGGTGCTGATGGATTGTTGGGGCGAGCAGAGTATGGAGAATGCGGTGTAGAAGGACTGTTGTAGAGAGCAGAGGTTGGAGACTGGGAAGTAGAAGGACTTTTGCAGAGAACATACGTTGAAGACTGGGGTGCAGAAGGATCGTTGGTGGGAGCAGAGTATGGAGATTGGGGTGTAGAAGGACTGTTGCAGAGAGCAGAGGTTGGAGACTGGGGTGGAGAGTGACTGTTGCAGAGAGTAGATGTTGGAGACTGGGGTGCAAAATGACTGTTGCAGAGAGCAGAGGATGGAGTCTGGGGTGCAGAAGGAATGTTGCAGAGAGGAGAGGTTGCAGAATGAGTTGCAGAATGATGGTTACAGAGGGCAGAGTTTAGAGACTGTGGTTCAAAACGACTGATACAGAAAGCATAGTTTGGATACTGGGGTGCTTAAGGACCCTTACAGAGAACAGAGGTTGGAGACTGTGGTACAGAAGGACTGTTGCAATGAGTAGAGGTTGGAGTCTGGGGTGCATAAAAACCGATGTCAAGAACAGAGTTTGGAGACTGGCGTGCAGAAGGACCGTTGGGGCGATCAGAGTATAGAGACTGGTGTGTAGTAGGACTGTTGCAGAGAGCAGTAATTGGAGACTGAATTACAGAAGGACTGTTACAGAGAGCAGAGTTTTGAGACTGGGGTGCAGATGGATTATTGCAGAGAGCAGAGTTTTCAGACTGAGGTACAGTAGAACTGTTGCAGGAAGCAGAGGTTGGAGACTGGGGTTCACAAGGACTGTTGCAGCTAGCAGTGGTTTCAGACTGTGGTGCAGAAGGATCGTTGCAGAGAGCAGAGGTTCGAGACTGAGGTAGAGAAGGATCGTTGCAGAGAGCAGAGGTTCGAGACTGGGATGCAGAAAGGTAGTTAGAGAGCAGAGTTTGGAGACTGGGGTGTAGAAGGACTTTTACAGAGAGCACAGGTTGGAGACTGGGGTGCAGAAAAAATGTTGCAAAGAGCAGAGGTTGGAGATTTGTTTGCAGAAGGAATGTTGCAGAAAGCAGAGGTTGGAGACTGAGGTGCAGAAGGACTGTTGCAGAGAGCAGAGTTTAAAGACTGGGGTGCAAAAGGACTGTTAAAGAGAGGAGACGTTGGAGACTGGTTTTCAGAAGTATCTTACAGAGAATATAATTTGGAGACTGAGGTGCAGAAGGACTGTTACAGAGAGCGGAGTTTTGAGACTGGGGGTGCAGAAGGATCGTTACAGAGAGCAGAGTTTGGAGACTGGGGTGTAGAAGGACTTTTACAGAGAGCAAAGGTTGGAGACTGGGGTGCAGAAGAAATGTTGCAAAGAGCAGAGGTTGGAGATTTGTTTGCAGAAAGACTGTTGCAGAAAGCAGAGGTTGGAGACTGAGGTGCAGAAGGACTGTTGCAGAGAGCAGAGTTTAAAGACTGGGGTGCAAAAGGACTGTTAAAGAGAGGAGACGTTGGAGACTGGTTTTCAGAAGTATCTTACAGAGAATATAATTTGGAGACTGAGGTGCAGAAGGACTGTTACAGAGAGCGGAGTTTCGAGACTGGGGGTGCAGAAGGATCGTTACAGAGAGCAGAGTTTGGAGACTGGCGTGCAGAAGGACCGTTGGGGCGATCAGAGTATGGAGACTGGGGTGCAGAAGGACTGTTGCAGAGAGCAGTAATTGGAGACTGAATTAAAGAAGGCCTGTTACAGAGAGCAGAATTTGGAGACTGGGGTGCAGAAGGACAGCTACAGAGAGCACAGGTTAAAGACTGAGGTGCAGAAAAACTTTTGAAGAGAGCAAAGTTAGGAGACTGGGGTGCAGAAGGAGTGTTGCAGAGAGCAGAAGTCTGAGACTGAGGTGCAGAAGGACCGTTACAGAGAGCAGAAGTTGGAGACTGTGGTACAGTGGAGTGTTATAGAGAGCAGAGGTTGGAGACAGGTGTGCAGAAGGATCTTACAGGGAGCATAGGTTGGAGACTGGGGTGCAGAAGGATTGTTGCAGAGAGCAGATGTTGGAGACTGAAATGAAGAAGGACTGATACAGATAACAGAGGTTGGAGACTGCGGTGCAGAAGGCCTGTTACAGAGAGCAGAGTTTGGAGACTTGTGTGCAGAAGGACTGTTACAGAGAGCAGAGTTTTAATACTGGGTTGCAGGAGAATTTTACAGAGAGCAGAGGTTGGAGACTGAGATGCCGAAGGACCCTTGCAGAGAGCAGAGGTTGGAGATTGGGGTGCAGAAGTCCCATTACAGAGAGCAGTGCTTGGAGACTGGGGTACAGAAGGACAGTTACAGAGAGCAGAGTTTAATGACTGGGTTGCAAAAGGATCTTGTGGAGAGCAGAGTTTGGAGTCTGAGGTACAGAAGAACTGTTACAGAGAGCATAGTTTGGAGACTAAGGTGCAGAAAGATCGTTGCTGAGAGCAGAGTTTTCAGACTGATGTGCAGAAGGACTGTTTAAGAGAGCCTGAGGTTTGAGACTTAGGTGCAGAAGGACTGTTATAGAGACTGAGGTGCAGAAGGACTGTTATAGAGAGCAGAGTTTGGAGACTGGGGTGCAGAAGGACTGATACAGAAAGCAGAACTTGGTGACTGGAGTGCAGAAGGACTGTTGCAGAGAGCAAAGTTTGAGACTGAGGTGGAGAATGACTGTTGCAGAGAGCAGATGTTAGAGACTGGGGTTCAGAAGGACTGTTGAAGAGAACAGAGATTGTAGACTGGGGTGCAGAAAGACTATTGCAGAGAGTAGGGGTTGCAGACTGAGGTGCAGAAGGACTGTTACTGATAACAGAGTTTGGAGAATGTGGTGCTGAAAGACTGATACTGAAAGCAGAGGTTGGAGACTGGGGTGCAGAAGGACCCTTACAGAGAACAGAGATTGGAGACTGTGGTACAGAAGGACTGTTACGCAAAGCAGAGTTTGGAGACTGGGGTGCAGAATAACTGTTTTAGAGAACAGAGGTTGGAGACTGCGGTGCAGAAGGACCATTGCATATAGTAGAGGTTGGAGACTGGATTTCAGAAGTAACATACAAAGAGGAGAGTTTGAACACTGAGGTGCAGAAGGACTGTTGCAGAGAGCAGTGGATGGAAATTGGGCCGCAGTAGGACTGTTGCAGAGAGCAGAGGTTGGAGTCTGAGGTGCAGAAGGACTGTTACAGAGAGCATAGTTTAGAGACCGGGGTGCAGAAGGACTGATACAGAAAGCAGACTTTGGAGACTGGGGTGCAGAAGGACCGTTAAAGAGGATAGACGTTAAAGACAGCAGTACAGAAGGACGGTTACAGAGAGCAGAGGTTGAAGATTGGGGTGGAAGAGGAAGATTGCAGAGAGCAGATTTCGAAGACTGGGCTGCAGAAGGTCTGTTGCAGCGAGCAGAGGTTGAAGACTGGGCTGCAGGAGGACTGTTGCAGAGAGCAGAAGTTGCAGACTGAGGTACAGAAGGACCTTTACAGAGAACAGAGGTTGGATACTGTGGTACAGAAGAGCTGTTACATGGAGCAAAGGTTGGAGACTGGGGTGAAGAATAACTGTTGTGGAGAACAGAGTTTGGAGAGTGGGGTGTAGAAGGACCATTTCAGATAGCAGAGGTTTGAGACTGGGTTTTAGAATGATCATACAGAGAGCAGAGTTTGGACACTGAGGTGCAGAAGGACTGATGCAGAGAGCATAGGTTAGAGATTGGGGCGCAGTAGTTCGGTTGCAGAGAGCAGAGGTTGGAGTCTGAGGTGCAGAAGGACTGTTACAGAGAGAAGAATTTGGAAACTGGGCTGCAGAAGAATCTTCCAGTGAAAAAAGTTTGGAGATTGGGGTGAAGAAGGATTTTTGCAGAGAGCAGACGTTGGAGACTTGAGTGCAGAAGGATCGTTACAGAGAGCAGAGGGTGGAGACTGGGGGTGCCGAAGGACTGTTACAGAGAGCAGAGATTGGAGACTTGGGTGCAGAAAGACTGTTACAGAGAGAAGAGTTTGGAGTCTGGGTTCAGAAGTACTGTTAGAGAAAGCAGAGTTTGGAGAATGGTTTTCAGAAGAATCTTACAGACAGCAGAGTTTTGAGACTGCGGTACAAAAGGACTGTTACAGAGAGCAGAGGTTGGAGACTGGGGAGCAGAAAAACTGTTGCAGAGAACAGAGGTTTGAGACTGGGGTGCATCTCAACCATTGCAGAAAGCATAGGTTGGAGACTGGGGTAGAGAAGGCATGATACAGAGAGCAGAGTTTGGATACTGGGGTGCAGTCGGATCTTACAGAGAGAAGAGGTTGGAGACTGATGTGCAGTAGGACTCTTACAGAGAGCAGAGTTTGGAGACTGGGGTGCAGAAGGACTGATAGAGAAAGCAGAGATTGGAGTTATGGTGAAGAAAGAAGGTTACAGAGAGCAGAGGTTGGACTACAGTACAGAATGACTTTTAAAGAGAGCAGTGGTTGGAGTCTGGGGTGCCGAATGATTGTTGCAGAGATCAGATGTTGCTAACTAGGGTGCAGAAAGACTGTTGCAGAGAGCAGAGGTTGGAGACTGGGGTGCAGAAAAACTGATACAGAAAGCAGAGGGTGGAGACTAAGGTGCGGAAGGACTCTTACAGAGAGCAGATGTTGGAGACTAGGTTGAAGAAGGACTGTTAAAGAGAGCACAGTTTAGAGACTGGGGTGCAGAAAGACTGTTGCAGAGAGCAGAGGTTGGAGACTGGGATGGAGAAGAATTGTTGCAGAGAGAAGAGTTTGGAGACTGGGGTGCAGAAGGACTGTTGCAGAGAGCAGAGGTTAGAGACAGGTGTGCAGAAGGACCTTTGCAGAGAGCAAAGGTTGGAGATTGAGGTGCAGAAGGAATATTAAAGAGAGTAGTAGTAGAAGACTGGGGTGCAGAAAAATTGTTACAGAGAGCAGAGGTTGGAGACTGGGTTGCAGAAGGTCTGTTGCCGAGAGCAGAGGTTGGAATCTGGGGTGCAGGACTGTTACAAAGAGCATAGCTTCGAGACTGGGTTGCAGAATTCCTGTTACAGACAGCTGAGGTTGAAAACTGTTGTGCAGAAGGACAGTTACAGAGAGCTTAGTTTGGAGACTGGGTTGCAGAAGGGTCTTACAGAGAGCAGAGGTGCAATAGGATCATTGCAGAGAGCAGAGTTTTCAGACTGAGTTGCAGAAGGACTTTCAGAGAGCAGATGTTAGAGACTGGTGTGCAGAAGGACTGTTACAGAGAACAGAGTTTGGAGACTGGGGTGCAAAAGGACTGTGGCACAGAGCAGATGTTTGAGACTCGGTTGGAGAAGAATCATTGCATAGAGAAGAGGTTGGAGACTGGGGTGCAGAAGGCCTGTTACAGAGAGCAGAGGTTGGAGACTGGGTTGCAGAAGGACTGTTGCAGAGATCAGAAGTTGCAAACTAGCGTGCAGAAAGACTGTTGCAGAGAGCAGAGTTTGGAGACTGGGGTGCAGAAGGACTGATACAGAAAGCAGAATGTGAAGACTGGGGTGCAGAAGGACTCTTACAGAGAGCAGATGTTGGACACTAGGTTGCAGAAGGACTGATAAAGAGAGCAGAGTTTAGAGACTGGGGTGCAGAAAGACTGTTGCAGAAAGCAGAGGTTGGAGACTGGGATGGAGAAGAATTGTTGCAGAGAGAAGAGTTTGGAGACTGGGGTGCAGAAGAACTTTTACAGAGAGCAGAGTTTTTTAGACTGCATTTAAAAGGATCTTACAGAGAGCAGAGGTGTGAGACTGAGGTGCAGAAGGACTGTTGCAGAGAGCAGATGTTGGAGACTGCAGTACAGATGGACTGTTGCAGAGAGCTGAGGTTGGAGACTAGGGTACACAATGACTTTTTCAGAGAGCAGATGTTGGAGACTGGGGTGCAGCAGGACCGTTGCAGAAAGCAGAGGTTGGAGACTGGTGTGGAGAAGGAATATTACAGAGAGCAGATTTTGGAAACTGGGGTGCAGAAAGATTTTTCAGAGAGCAGAGGTTGGAGACTGAGGTGCAGAAGGATCGTTGCAGAGAGTAGATTTTGGAGACTGGGGTGCAGAAGGACTCTTGCAGAAAGCAGAGTTTGAAGACTGAGGTGGAGAAAGACTGTTACAGAGAAAGCAGTTGAAGACTGGGGTATAGAAAGATTGTTGCAGAGAGCAGAGTTTTAAGACTGAGGTACAGAAAGATCGTTGCAGAGAGCAGAGTTGGAGACTTGGCGGCAGAAGGACTGTTACACAGAGCACATGTTGCAAACTGGGGTGCTGAAGGAATGTTGCAGACAGCAGCGGTTGGAGACTGGGGTTCATAAGGACTGTTGCAGAGAGCAGAGTTGGATATTAGGTGCAGAAGGACTGTTACAGAGAGCAGAGTATGTAGACTGGAAATCAGAAGGACTGATACAGAAAGCAGAGGTTGGAGACTGGTGTGCAGAAGGACTGTTACAAAGAGCAGAGTTTGGAGAATGCGGTACAGAAGGACTGTTACAGAGAGCAGAGGTTGGCAACTGGGGTGCAGAAAGAGTGTTGCAAAGAACAGAGGTTGGAGACTGAGGTGCATAAGAACTGTTACAGAGAGCAGAGTTTTTAGACAAGGTTGCAGAAGGATCTTAGAGAGAGCAGAGTTTGTAGACCGAGGTGCAGCAGGACTGTTAAAGAGAGAAGAGGTTGGAGACTGGGGTTCAGAAGGCCTGTTATGGAGAGCAGAGTTTGGAGAAGGGCTCCAGAAGGACTGTTACTGATGGCAGAGTTTGGAGACTTGGTTGCAGAAGGATTTTACAGAGAGCAGATGTTGAAGACTGAAGTGCAGAAGGACTGTTACAGAGAGTAGAGGTTGGAGACTGAGTTTCAAAAGGATCCTTGCAGAGAACAGAGGTTGGAGACTGGGGTACAGAAGGATCATTGCAGTCAGCAGAGTTTCCAGACTGAGATGCAGAAGGACTCTTACAAAGAGCAGAGGTTGAAGACTGAGGTGAAGAAGGACAGTTACAGAGAACAGATGTGGGAGACAGGGGTGCAGGACTGATACAGAGCAGAAGTTGGAGACTGAGGTAGAGAAGGACTGTTACAGAGAGCAGAGGTTGGAGACTCGGGTGCAGAAAGATAATTGCAGAAAGCAGAGTTTTCATACTGAGGTACAGAAGAACTGTTGCAGAGATCAGATGTTGGAGATTGGGGTTCAGAAGGACTGTTGCAGCGAGCAGAGATTGGAGACTGGGATGCAGAGGGATTGTTCCAGAGAGCAAAGTTTGGAAATCGGGGTTCAGAAGGACTGTTACAGAGAGCAGAGATTTGAGACTGGGGTGCAGAAGGACTGTTGCAGAGCAGATTATGGAGACTAGGGTGTAGAAGGACTGTTCCAGATAGCAGAGGTTGGAGACTGTGGTGCAGAAAGACTGTTGCAGAGATCAGAGGATGGAGACTGGGTTGGAGAAGGACTGTTGCAGAGAGCAGATGTTGGAGACTGGGGTGCAGAAGGAATGTTGCAGAGAGCAGTATTTGGATACTGGGGTGCATATGGACTATTTCAGACAGCAGAGGTTGCAGACTGAAGTGCAGAAGGACTGATACAGACAGCAGAGTTTCGAGAATGTGGTGCAGAAGGACTGATACAGAAAGCACAGGTTGGAGAATGTGGTGCAGAAGGACCCTTAAAGAGAACAGAGGTTGGAGACTGCAGTACGGAAGGACTGTTGCAGAGAGCAAAGTTAGGAGACTGGTGTACAGAAGGACTCTTATATAGAGCACAGGTTGGAGACTGAGATGCAGCAGGATAGATACAGAGAACAGAGTTTGGAGACGGGGTTAAAATTGACTGATACAGAAAAAAGAGGTTGGAGACTGTGGTGTAGAAGGACTGTTACAGAGAGCAGATCTCGGAGACTGAGGAGCTGAATGACTGTTGCAGAGGACAGAGGTTGGAGACTGGGGTGGAGATGGAATGTTACAGAGAGCAGAGTTTGGAAACTGGAGTGCGGAAGGATCTTAAAAAGAGCAGAGGTTGGAGACTGTGGTGCAGAAAGACTATTGCAGAGAGCAGACATTGGAAACTGGGGTCCAGAAGGATAGTTGCAGAGAGCAGAGATTGGAAACTAGGGTGCAGAAGGACTGTTGCAGAGAGCAGATGTTGGAGACTAGGGTGGAAAAGGACAGTTGCCGAGAGCAGCGTTTGGAGACTGGGGTGCAGAAGGACTGTAACAGAGAGTAGAGGTTGGAGACTGGGGTTCACATGCATCT